>NC_056727.1:1128099245-1128184245 GCF_019279795.1 Protopterus annectens | reverse complement strand
CGTTGAGGACATCAGGGACATTACTCTACAACTGCTTCACTTGGCTGCTGCAGCTAGTGAGCCAGGCCAGCATACAGAAAGGTATGTGCTTGGTTTATTTAAATGATTGTGTGCCTGTGTATGTGTGTATGTATGTATGTATGCATGTGTGGAGGGGATGGACAGTAAAGACTGATGTGCAGGTGGTTATGCTTTAACATAATGGTTTTAAGAAGTGCAAGGAACTGTAAGAAATAATTCAGTTGGGCTTTTGCTGTTATATTGAGGCAATACCAGGACTAATTATCATTTAATAGGAATTGTTCATTCCCTCTGTAATTCATTTTATTTTCCTCCAAGAACATTGCAAGGTTATGTGTGCTAACAATCATTGTGTCTTTTGCAATAAATCTTTTTAGTTAGTCAGAATCAAGGACTTCAACATATTGTTTGTTTAAAACAACTTGCTTTCTTCCTATGATTTTCAGGTGGCTACTCTCATCTGAGTAAAAAAGGGACCCAAAAACTGTAAAAAAATTATTGGAGGACAAGCTGGTAACACTGATAACCAGTGCAATTTGTTTAATGTAATAGCTCTTGTACTATTTTTTATTCCTGGCAGGGAAAAAAAAGTTTAA
This sequence comes from Protopterus annectens, assembly GCF_019279795.1. NCBI lineage: Eukaryota > Metazoa > Chordata > Ceratodontiformes > Protopteridae > Protopterus > Protopterus annectens. The sequence goes on along the minus strand of NC_056727.1, from coordinate 1,128,183,628 downwards.
GATAGGCAGTGGGTATGGGGACTGTTTGTGGATGAAATTATTTGGGTATGGGGACTGCTTTTAGATAACTTATTAATCTAATAGAACTGCTGGTGCTGCGGTAGCGCTGTCACCTCACAGTAAGACATTGTCCTGTTCGACTCTCAGCTAGAGCGTCTTCTGTGTGGAGACATGCGTGAATGGGCGTACCTTCGTTGAAGGTTGTGCGTCAGGGCCAGCAACTCGGCACGTAAAAATCTACTACCAGTCATTAGCGGACCGGAGTTCCGCTGTGGCGACCCCTAACTGTGAAAAGCCGAAAGACACAACAACAACCTTAATCTAATAGAACTTAAACCTTTTTTGTATCCTGGCAGGGTCAAACCAGAAATTTTAGGAAGGTAGGCAGTAGATATAGGTGCTGTTTGTGGATGAAATTATTTATTTTTTAATCTAATAGATCTTACACAATTTTATATCCTTATAGGGTTAAACCAGATACTTTAGGTAGGTAGGTATGCATTGAATGTAGTGATTAGCACTGCTGTTTGCAATTGCACAGTTTGCAGGACTAATGTGCATTTGGGTAGTGTGAAATGGAATACAAGCTGTGACTGTGTGGGTGCATGAAAATACATTAATATAAACATTATAATTATCACTATTTTAATCCTGACAAGGACAAGTCAGATACTTTAGGTAGGTCATGAACATGGGGGTTGTTTGTGGATGCAGCAATTGGTCCTGGTCTAATGCTGTTCTAACCCTGGGTTTGCAGGAATATGAAGTGTATATATATAGATGAGGTAAGATTACTGACTATAAGCTCTGATTAATGCAACCACTATTTTCTTTTTTTTATACTTGCAATGTCAAACCAAACAATGCGGGTGGCCATTGGGGATGGGGCTGTATATATGTGAAATGACTGCCCTTGTTGTTTACTATTGTAATTCTGGCTTTGCAAGACTAATTAGTATTTGGGTAAAACAAGATGGAATACAAGCTATGACTGCTTGTGTGCATCAACATTATATTAATGAAAGGTGTTATTATTATTATTATTATTATTATTAATAATTATTATTATTATTATTACAGATGATGATGATTATCATTACTGTCAGGGACATGGGCTGTCTGTGAATGAAATTACTGATCCTGCTATTTGGTCTTGCAATTATTACTTTGTATTTGGGTGAAGCAGAGTCTGGTATATAAGGAAGATTAGTGCCAGCAGAACATATAGCCTGCGAAATAGTGTAGGACCAATTATTTATTCAAAATGGTAAGCATGATAAATATTGATTCTGCTATAATATAACCCTGCCTCATTGCAGTTAGTTCTGCCCCATCTGGCTGTTTCCTGCAGTACCCCATGGTCTAAAGTCACCAGCCACACCTGAATAGGCTGGTGTAGAGCATGTGTTTGCCCTGCACAAAACTCACTTCCTCTACCACCAATGTCATTTGGGGGTACTCCAGCATGACTCAGCCCCACAGTCTGCAGGATGTTCTTAGCATGCTATATGCCCTATAATATGCTGCTTAGGAGAGAGGCTATGCAGGCACATGACACTGTTGCAATTAGATTGCACACTTGCATGAGCAGCCTGAATAGAGCATCTATATCATTGTCCAAGGGGATTGTGGTAGAACAGCTGCAACTATCATCCGCATAACCATCCTCAGACAGCAATGGGTGCAGTACACAGCAAAGCAGGTGATGCAGCAACATATAGTCAGGTCTTATACATCCTGATGGCCACAACATGACAGTGTGTTGTCACAGAAAATGAATGATGATGCGTCCATTGTTAACACTGAGTTATTTTGGTCAGTGTATGGCTTAGCCACATTGTTCATCAGACATTCCCACATTTACCATGTATGAGGGAGGGTGAAGTGGATCACAGTAGTCATCATATGCACAGAGGGATAGCGATGCAATTGCACATATACATCAAAGCAGATTAGGTAGAGGTATATTATAAGAAATACATTTAGGTGTCTCAAGATGATGGTTATACTTTGTCATAGACAACTTCCTCCTGTGATGGGGATGTGGTGCCGCTACATGATCATGGTCTGAGACAGAGATTGGAATCTTGAGCTGATTGAAGCCCTCTGTCATACATAATTTCAACCTGCAATAGGGAGGCTTGCCACCACCTGGCCATGACCTGTAGTCATTGTGCAGGGTTGTTGAATCAGAACATGCTGCATAGTGTGTGAGTATAAGATAGTGTCCTGTATGGAGCCTGCACATGAGGCATCCTGCCAATAGATACAGACATGACAAGATGTGGCAGTGAGTTGTATATGCCTAGATACACAAGGATTGTGTAAACCATAATGGGTGGCCATGCATGCCCACCCTTGGTGCATGCCATGTCTTGACATTGGGCAGCACTGCCAATGTTGGCAGAAATGGGCTAATTACAATCATCTGCCTGGAGGTAGAGATGGAAATGCTGTGTGCTACTACAGACATCATACGACTAGTGGCAACACTGTCCGTGGGCTCCTTGTCATCATAGATGCCACATGGCAGAGCAATCAGCTGCATGCTGATCTCAGTTCAGCAGATTGTACCTGAGTGGCACTATGAAACACATGTTGAATGATCCCTAATGCTTCCCACAGGTCAAGGGCCAATGGTGACATCCTTTGGCACTAGGCATCTATGCAGGGCTGCAAAAAAGTAGATACATCCGCCTTAGATGCAGTGCTCTTATATACTGCTGCAGCCATAGAAAGCATCATTACTGGTGGTTTGTGCCTGGTGAATACCTCCTCCACTGAGTATTCAGCCTCAGCTCCATATGTAGGAGAAGCCACACCTTCAGTCTGTACTCTGGGTGGACTCCTACCAAAGACAAAGCCAGACAGTGCCACTTTGTCATCAGACTGTGGTGCAGGCATCTGTACATGTTCACTACCATTTTCACAGCTGCCAACATTAGCCTGTCATCCTTCCCCAGGCTTTACACATGTCAGTGTTGCAGTGTTCTGTCCTGTGGATAGTCAACAAAAGACACATAGGAGCGAGGATGAGTACATGTGCCAAAACTATGCCCCTGTCATATGCACATAAGTGGGTCCATGCAAGATGTAACATACCCTTCTGTCCACCTCTACTACTGTCATAATGTGGATAGATATCTATTGTTCCTACAGCAACACATTGGCAACATATTTACTGTGGTCAATCTGCAGCCTGTATTTGCTGAGTTGCTATAAAGAAGTCAAATGAGCATTGTATTAAACTGTCTGCATAATCCAGAGTTGAATTGGAGGGGAACCATCTTCAAACCATTGTCAGCTTCTATGAGAATGATTGCAGACCCTTCTTCCCCTACAGAGAGAGCAAAAATTCCTTTGGATGTTTCAACTTGATATCACCTTGTATCTCCCCTTGTAGTTGATGGCTCAGTTGGTATCAGTGGCACCTGATGACTTCAAATCAAAGGGGGGCTACAGGAGACAGCTGAATGGGAGGGGTCAATGAGAAGGGGTGTGGTCAATCATAAAGGGGTGGGGCCATGCTCAAAACCACAAAAACTGGGACTTTAATTAAATACGCCACCCTGGGTGCCAAACCATCATTATGAGAGTCCAATCAAAACAAAATGAAGTGGAGAAGAAAAAAAATGTTTCGATGCATTGGCTACATGACAGTTTACTTAATATCTAGATGAAAACAAAATGGTTGTGAGGCATGAAAAAATAAATTACTTGGGTTCAGGCAGCTAGGCAGCAAGACATTTCCCTGTGATACATTTGAAGGGGGACACATGGTTGAAGTGACATTCAGCAGCAGAGAAATATGACTGTTGCAAATTCTATGTGGGCAAAGAGAAGCACACACTGCCATGCCCACAGCTTCAATAAGCAAGTGCATTGGGGCAGAAGAAGTAATGAGTGTTTTGTTCAGTGTACAGTACATGCTTTTGTAACTACAACATGTAGAAGTGTGCTATACATGGAGAAAATCCTTTATGCTACTGTAGTCACATTTTTGATCCAGTATGCATTTTAGGTAATATTCCCTAGGCACTACAAAGGGGTTAGTGGTCCACATACACTAATTATAAAGGCACTACCCATTGTCCACTGCATTTTTACTGCCACAGACATGCCCGCTGCCTAGCCTGCTGTTGATGCCCACCATACAGCCTGCTGTCTCATGTTTGTTAGGGGGCCATAGAAATTATTCACCCAGCTGCATTTGGTTATTGAAGTTGTGGGCATGTCACTATACTTGTCTGTTTGCCAGCAGGGAATTTGTAACAGCCATATTTCCCTGCAGCTGAATATCATTTCAGCCATATGTCCCCAAGAAAATGTACCACAGGTGAATGTCTCTCTGTCTAGGTGCCCGAACCCAAATTACTTTTTAAATACATTACTGGAATACCAGTCAAAATCTAGTATAAAAAATAAGCAGTACTCAACTCAAACCACTTCTCCTTGCACTGCAGTTCTAATTATAATTTATATTCAGCTTTATAAAAGTACCAAGTAACATGCTGAAAGTAGCAATCTCTGTGATACCTCTACTTGTAAAAATGTCTCTTAAACAAAAAAGACCTGCTCCTGACAACTACCTACTTGTTTCATTGCGTAAACATGATCAAAGTAAAAAATGAACAGCAAACAAGAAACAATCCCAAGATAAAGTGTTTAAAGGATTACTGCACAGGTTATGGACCACACGTGATAGATTGGCATTCTGTTTAGTTTACAGGTAAAGACTGCAAAGATGACTGCAAGTCTCCAACAAATGTAATGCTTCTGAAAATACTATAATCCTGTCCTATATTACAAATAATGTCATATGCATTTCAATACCTAATGCTTATACATTATCTAGTTATGTAAATATTATCTGCATACCAACAACAAAAAGGCTTTCAGTGTTGATAATTCTTTAATAGTATGCTTATTAAAGCTTACTTGCATCTTACAATCTCAGACAAGTTTACCTGATGGTCATTAAAGCATTGCTACTTAAACACACAGGCACTGGGTCATTAAAGCATTGCTACTTAAACACACAGGCACTGCAACAGCATGCATTTTCCGAATAATAAGAAGCATAAATCAACAGTATAAAAATATAACAGAAAACCAGAACATATTCTGCAAAATCAAGGACAGATGAAAAGCCACTGTAGTATTTATGTCTACCTTGGATGGGGGAATACTCTGCACACTTACACTGCATAACTGCTCTTTGTCTTGCTTGGACACATCCAGAGTCACTACATGGGGGAGTGGGGTACAAGAAGTATGCCACAAATTGAAATGCCTCTGGCTGATGGTGATGGCCCTGGCACATTTGTCATACCTCTCAACCTCAGAGCAAGAAATCTGGAAAAAGACATAAATGGAAGTGGGACAAAGGCCCAAAAATAAGGACAATTTTAAATATTGCTCTTATAAACTTAGAAATATAATAGAATAGAATAGTAGGTCTTGCATTAGTATGAATTTTCTGAAGGGTATGAAATCTGAAACTCAAATGTCTGTCATTATTTTCTAACTTCAATTTTTAATGATTTGCCACTAATTTCCCAGAAAACTACAATTTTATGAAAAACAGACCAAAAATGTGATGCAAAAATCTAAAATAGCCACACAATACAGCTGGGAACTTGTAAAAGAAGGGGCACTTTTTTAATATTAGTACTGTTAAGTTGAGCAGCTGACAAAATAAGAGAATCTACGTGCATTTCTGAAATAAATGTAATCTGTAACTCTGATCATTACAATTATTTATTAATTGTAAACCCGCCACGTTTCTTCCAAAATTGCTATTTTATGGAGGGATTATTAGGGGGAGAGCAACATTTTGAGCCAAAATCAGGGACAGTTAAGAGGTTTGGATATACCTAATTATATAAAGCAATTTATTTGCACGCACCTCTCTACCTCTTAACGCAGGAAATCTGGACAAGGCCAAATATATTAAGGGAACAAACAAACAGTGCTACAAATTGCTCTTGTATAAACTTAGACTGTTGATGGAATTACAGGTCTTGCTTTTGCATGCATTTTTCTAAAGGGTATGAAGTCTGAAACTCAATGTCTGTCATTATTTAGTAACTAGATTCCTAAATTATTTCAAGAAAACCACAAATTTTATGAGGAACAAATCAAAAATAAGAAGCAAAAATTGATTAATTCTGGGAAAATCTGGACAGTTGAGAGGTATTCTTCAGCCGGGAGAATTGTGTGGCAGAAATCCTACATGACGGACTTAGCTCCCTATGTGTGGATAATAAGTAACCCCCCCAAAAAAAAAAAATGAAGATCTAAGAGAAGTGATTTCTTCAATCTGGCTTCATCACTTTCAGTAGCATTCAGACTCAATCAGTGAAAATATTCAGTAACAAAAAAAGTATGTACTTGTAGACAGTTGATTTAACTGGTTCCTAATCGAACACATCCAACCAAGAACTGGGAGGGGGCATACCTGAGCTGATCAGATAAACAGTAAACACCTTCCTGATTGTATTAAATTATATTCCTTGTATAATACAGTTGTAAGAGGCCATTTTAAATTTATTGTTTTGAACTTTTTTCCAGTAAACAATGAAACAAAATACATGCACCAATAATAGCAAAACTGCCCAATTCAGAACATTTCCATCGTAAACGTCTACAGTCCACCAGTATCAGTAAATATGCATAATCTCTGCAGAAGTAAAAGTCATCTAAATAATTCCACATTAAAGAGATCTGTAACTAATGAAGAGGTTGCTGCTAGCAAACAACTTTATATTTTATTGTTTCGTCTACAAATAAAGTGCCTTTTGCCCTTGCGAAATAAATTGCCTATGTTACATTAAAAAATGATAAGCTAGTAATATTGCAGTAGGGAATGGATGGCAAACTGATAACAGGTTCATAGTTACTAGGTATCTCTGCCAATGACGACACTCTCAGGACTGCAGCATACAACCCCCTTTAAAAGTACAACACAGTATAGTATCAGCAATGCATCTATATACTGTGGAAGTAGAACCCACAGCCTTCTGCATCAAAAGCAAGTATTTAACCTTTTATGCTATTAATATTGCAAGCAGACTCAGCATAAGCAGCACTAAACTTCTCTTCCTGAAGCTCTCAGCTCCTTGTAAAATCCACTTGACACTCAACTGTATCTCTCAACTTTGCAGCACAAGAAATCTGGAAAAAGCCAACATTTATATGGGGGGACAAAAGCCCAAAACTGGGACACATTTTAAACATTGCTTGTATAATTTTAGAAAGTTGCTACAATAAAATGCTGTGTTACCACCATGCATTTCACTGCCAAGTCTTGAACCGAGGACCCTGTGCACCACAGTCAGAGCACCATATCACTATGGTGAATCATCTGTTTCTTGAAAGGCAGGAAGACTGAAAGTTAAATGGCTATCATTTAGTGAATTTAGTTCTCACCATAGCTCTCAACCTCCTCTTAGCACAAAACTCCTGGACAAACCCAATAATAGTGGAATACAGCCCCCAAACATATTCAGTGAATTCAGTTTTCACCATAGCTCTCAACCTGTTAGCCTGAAAAACCTGGACAAAGCCAATAATGGGGGGAATATAGCACCAAAAATAGGGAAAATTCTCAAATATCGATCTTATAAATTAGAAAATTGCTAGAATAAATGGTAATGGTTTTGTGTTACCATTTATATTCTGAAGAATATGACGTCTGAAATTTAAATGCCTGTCATTATTTAGTGAATTCAATCCTTCACTGATTACAAAAATCCAGAAAACCACAGATTTTATGAGGAACAGAACAGAACAAAACTATGAGGCAAAATTCTGGACAGTTTTCACAAATGGTGGTTGGTAGGGAATTCAAGCTCTTGCTACCAGTACCCACGGTACAGAATTTGAGCCTGAATAACTCTAGCTACCAGCTATGTTTAATTGGGGCATTACACACACACCTTGAAGCAGCTCTGTTGTAATAAATACAAATTCCCTTGCAGCTTCATGTCATTCCTGGAGATGAACCTTCCCTTGTAAGAAATACAAATTCCCTTCCCTTACAGCAAGAGCCAATCAGTAGCTATCCACGTACATGACATTGCAGTTCAATTTACACTGATGCCTTCTCTTTGCAATCTGGACTGGTTAAACAGCAGTCTGGATTTACAGAAACCTGGAACTCGCCGAGCATGCACGTGCAGTTCTCACAGCTAATTATTTTATTTTTAATTTTTTTTTTCACTTTTACAGCTGGGGGGCTGAAGTCCTGCAGTATAATAGCACGAGCCACCCCTGTTTGGTATGAAATGTGTCTTTGCAATGGCATAACATAGCATGGTGATATCATGCTTATGACACTGCCACAATACTCACTTGCAGTCTCCATTCAGCTTTTATGCCATGGACCACTGCCTAACCACACTTTGTCCTGTAGAGGCTGGTTAGTGCCTTTCCCACCCAGTGGGCACTCTCATGTGCCCATAACAGAACATCATTTCTTGCCGTGCTGAAATTGTCTATCATCTGTAGCTGCCAAGTCCTCAAGATATGCAAAAGTCAGTGAACAAATAACAGAAAGTTATAAAGAGCATACTACAGGTACAGACAGGATAACAACTGCACATAAATAGTCATATCATTCTATCATTATGGGGACAGCTATGGGTGTCTACCACATGATAGATGTGGTAATGGGAAAGTTATAAAAATATATGCTGCAGATATAGCTGTCACACATCAGTACATATGCTCTCTCCACAAGGCTTGTTTAGTTTGTTAGGACTAACAGTTATGCCTAGGATATGGCAGTAATGCCTGCTGTCAACATGATGTGACCACTTTGGAAATGCTAGTGAGACAAATGTACACTAACACAGTTTGAGGCATAGATATCCATATACAGAGGAATGATCTATGCAGCATCATAAACCACTCCACTATATAGATTATACTGGCTACAGCCTCACCATAATAGTAACAGGAATGCATAGTGACAGTATTTTCGAATTTTACAGACAAGAAAGAATCGATGCACACATATTCTTCCTGATAGCCCTTTCTAATGTGAATTCCAGTGCAAGGATATACATTCTTGGGAGGCTTTGAGAGGGAAGGCAAAAACAGTTTATTGCACCATTTGAAAATATCATTTATCTCCTCAGCGCTGCCTGTAATTTTAGAAACTTCTGCTATAATTCTAACACCAGTGCCCAGATATCCAGTATATCTTCCAAACATGTTACAACTTTGCATACAAAAGGGTGGTGCTCCTCTAACATAATGCAGATTCATACTACTTGTGTAGCAATAAGGTCAGGATACAAAAAAGTGTACAAAGTGCTTTATTTTAACTGCAATGAATCAGCAACATAGCTCGCTGCCTGTGCTGACCCTTGACAGCTTGTGCTGGAGACCAGAGTGAGAATATGCCTTTTGCACTGTTCAGCTAGGAATTATGCTACCAGTGATTCAGAAATCACCTTATAGGTATGTTTCACAGGCTAGCATTTTATTCATTATAAAACTGATGCAATCTTCAGAGGAGATTCAAGAAAATGGCAACATCTCCTAATGGTTGCCATAGAAAACCTATATGATGCAAGACGGGGAGCAATATTATTCTCTGTCTCCTTCATAATGATCACAGGGAGTGCCTTCCAAGATCCTGTGATGGTGTCTTTAAAAATATAGATGCCTCAAATTAGTTGGCTGAGGAACTGCCCTCAGCCACAGGCATCACCTAGAAAGGAGAATAGTCCAAGCATTATTATAATGGCCTCCAATGCAGAAAGCCTGATGGTATCTGTGTGCATGAGAAAAACAGGTAAGGCAATGTTTCCCCAGAACTATACAGTAGGTGGATGCAACATTATTTTTCTCTGTTTTCCTATTTTATGTTTGGGACCATTGCTGTTACTGGCAAGTAGACATTAAGGACAGCTTAGAAAATTTGTGTCTGCTACTATATATATATATATATATATATATATATATATATATATATATATATATATATATATATATATATATATATATATATATATATATATATACATATATATATATATATATATATATATATATATATATATATATATTTATAGTGGCACTTCATGTAAAATTATTACTGTCACGCTGGTTTCTGCAGGAGCCTGTTCAGTTCTTCTTATTGTGCATGTACTCACATGTAACATATACCACACTATCATTTTTGTTATTAAGATTGAACTTGAACTATTATTTATTTAATTGTCTAATGTTTTCCCAGCAAAGCTCTTAAATGGTGATTGAATATATGCCAGACATGGTTTAGTTTAACATTCCCCACTGTGAATGATAATCAGTGTAATGCTTGCTTCAAGTAACATCCTTGCATATTGTATCCTGTTATGTTCTCTAGAATTTGAAGATATGTATGAAAATTAGATCTAGCACAGAGGATTATACGGCTGCTGGCCAATTATTGCAAAATATAAAAGTTGTCCTTTTGTACAGAACACACCTAGCAACAAGTTTTATAACTCATTTTTATAGAATGGTTTGCAGTCTTAAATCATGCTAGCTAAAAGTAGTTAGTTATTTCTGGGCTTAAATGATTTTGAATTAAAATACTGGACATTGTTTAGCTTCAAGAACTTTGCTACATGAATGAATAAGTTTGGGTTCTCACCTTCATGGTGGAAGTTGTTTTGTAAGACTGAATATTCTGTTTTTTTTTAATGTTACTATTATAAAGGCACCAGAGCTTTTATTAAAATCCTTCAAAGCATTTGTATTTGCACACACACACACACACACACACACACACACACACACACACACACACACACACACACACACACACACGCGTGGGTGCACAAGCATGCACATTTTTCTTGTTAATTAATGTGTCCGTAGGGCGATTCTCCATGTTTCCTACTTTTGTAGTATCAGACTGTGTAATACACCCATCATTCTCTTCCTGACACATCTGTGAGCACCACATCAGCAAGTCAAGCATACATGCCCCTCTTTAGGACAAAATGTGCAAATGGAATTGAGACTAACGTTTTTTAAACTTACGATAGTGCAGATCAAATGTGGTACACCAGTTACTGGAATGCATTTTAAAACAATTTTTAGGATGCTTGGAAAATGGTCAATCCCATCACTGAATGCACAAATGGCAGTTTCTGTTTTAGTTTAATCTCTTGGTTAACTGCTGGGAATATTCCTTATTAGTCAGTTACATTATAATTTCAGCTATGAATCACTAATCTCAGGAGATGTGAATTTGTCAGGCATGCCTTTGAGCAATGGATGTTATAAAAATGTAGGGCATTTTAATTTAGCCATTGCTTGGCTTGGTCAGTCATGAAATCAAATTAAATAAGGCTGAGAGGCAAACAATTACCATCACACAATAGTATGGTCTTGTTGGTGCCTTGGTAGGAAATTATAAAAAAAGTTCTTACTTCACTATATATAAACATTACTGAATGACAATTTATTTTATTGGTTAACCAGGTAAAAGCAATTAAGGACAGATACCTCTGTTTAAATGAAATCAGGAGAGCACTGGTTGGTTGTCACTTGCCCAGAATCAAACAGTAGGTAACAAGAGACTGAACTAATGAAACCAAGACAGGAGGCTGAAACTTGTTAGTTACTCAAAACCTCAATGCTCTGTACTAAAATGCACAACATAAAAGGCATTGTTTTCATTCGGTTATACAGTAAAATAATTGCATAGGGATTCCTTATCATATTTGATAGGGACAGTCTGACCTTGATGTTGGATTTCTACTCTAGTTCTGTAATGAATAGTGCTATAACTGCAGATTTAGTGAACAGTATACCTGGAAGAATGAAACAGGCATAGTATGAATGTTGTTAGAAATGTTCTTATGTGTCGTGCTTTGCTTCAAGTTTTAAGCTAAAGGTTGCTTCATAATGTTATACTAAATGCAAAAGTATTGATAACATTATCTTCCAAGTAAGGAGTATTTATGTATTTGTGTTCACTTTTTATTTATTTTACTTGTTGAAAGTACTGATGTGAAAAAGAGACCCTTTCGCTGGGCCATCTTAAGTTTTAACAAAGGCTTTCCAAGTACGCTTTGCAGGCACATTCAAGTAAAGCAACACTGCACTTCCAGTATGGATGTGGGCCATTTCACAGTATATCTTAAAGGTAAACTGAAATCAATGCAGGCAGACATAGCATAGTACTCTCTACATGCTAAGCTACAGTACAGCTTGCATATCCATGGCACTGCAGTAAAAGTAAGTAGGAAGATAGTTGACGATACATTTCTGGTCTGTACATAGAGAAGTGCAATATAGTTTGATGATGAATAAAAGAAGAGGCTACCATAGGACTGCATTAGAAAGTAACCATGTTTAGCCCACTTATTAGATGTAGACTATTAAATGGATGCACAAAATAGCCATTTCTTCTTCCGGCTTTTCCCAGTTAGGGGGTGCCACAGTGGATCACCTGTCTGTTCATGATTGGCAGTGGAGTTTTACAGGCCAGCCCAGTGCCCAACCTTCCACAAAAGACACACACACACACACACTCACACCTGGGGCCAATTTAGAGTGTCCAATCCACCTAAAGCATGTCTTTGGGAGGAGACTGGAGCACACGGAGAAAACCCACATGACCACAGAGAGGACATGCAGACTCTTCACAGAAAGCACCCCAGCCCAGGATCGAACCGGAGACCCTTTTGATGTGAGGCAGCAATGATAACCGCTGCATCACTGTGGCCACCCCTACACCGAATAACAGTTTAAAACCTACAATACTGTGATCAGAGAACAAAGCATTTGTGTTAGGACCATTGACTGCTCCCTAACCTTCCTAAATAAAGGAACAATGACAGAGGATGTTTGAAATCTCTGGAAAAGGAAGCTAATCAAATTTCGCAATTCTGTCTAGGGTTCTTCTACTCATTGTGGAATGCTGCAATGCAAGCAGTCATGCTGCACAGAAATGCATGTGCATTGATGCTTGCTGCAAGTTAAAGGAGTATCACTATAATATAGTTTATGATAAGCTTCCTTCCTTTGAAAACTATGGATGATTTGTATTTTTTGTCAGGTCTCAATTGCACTTAAACCACAGTGGAGGTTGTATAACAATGGGAGTTTTGTCCACATTTCAGCTTGCCATCTTCTCTAGTCTTTTAAACTAAATACCTGACACTAGGTTCATAGGTCATTTGGTATCACAGCTGGCACAGGTTATCTATGTTGTAATTACTCTAGATAAATGAATAACCAAAATCTTATGTGAGGTTGTTCACTCCTCTCACATTCAGTGCTTCATCACATGACTACTTTAACATTTCCTCATTTTTTCTACTAGATGTTTCTGACATTACACTTAACTAGAATATTATGTTCCTTTCACTCATGTTCACTGGCAATCATGTGACAGGGCTTCTTTATTTTATATGCAAGCACTACAGCCATACCTTACAATAAAAAGATTGCTGTTCTAGATATTTACTGAAATACTTTGGTATTTTTGGGTTAGATCTTTTTATCATACTTACTGGACTGTGTGGTATATCATATTTGATGGTTCAGTATGTAATGGAGTGTTTTAGCATTTCATATAGGAATTGTCTGTTTTTGTATATACAGGATTTGCAATAATGTGCTTAATATATAATTCTACTTCTATTCTATTTCTTCTTTTATGTTACATTACTGTTATTCATGTCTCCATAACAACATGCCGATGAATGATTTCTATGTACTATGATTGTTGTTTCTTCCCTCGGACAACTACACATCCCATTTATGTACTATATTATCCTTCTACACCTGCCAAGCTCACATAACTTCACTAATGCAAGTCTAGTTACAGTTACCCTCATTTACTAAACAGGAAACCAGATAATTATCAGGAAGAATGAGACAGAAGTCATAGAATACACCTGAATTCCTACCAACTTAAATTAAGTGGATTGTTATCATTCTATATATCACTGGTAAATAAAAAGAAGTTATGTTCTTACCATAACGTTCCATGTGAGTTGTTCATCTTGCCTTTGTTCTTATACGTGGGTACGGAGCCGATCCATCGGCTCCAAGTCAGCCACTTTCCAAGCTCAAGATCTTTGAGTAGCTCAAGGCACAGTCCCTATCCCATGATGCTCTCTGACTAACCTCAGATCTAGTTTGCTGAACCCAACAAGAAAGGATACCACTAAGATACCAATATGCCAAACATATACACATGTATACATATATTTACAATTTGATAAGAGATACTCTGGCTGGAGTAAAGGACACTAGTTAGACCAACCAGACCACCAGTCATACCCATTCTTCAAGAACCCGGAGAGGGTAGGAGGGAGGGAATGTAAAAACAAAGCCAAGATGAACAATTCATATGGAACGTTATGGTAAGAACATAACTTCTTTATGTGAAGTTGTTCAATCTTGCCGTTTGTTCTTACACGTGAGTAGCGTCCCAAGCACCCTCACCTTGGGTGGCTCATGAGAGTACATTCCTGAGAACAGTGGAACCAAAGGAAACCCTGTCCCTGAAGGCCCTGTCCACTTTGTAATGAGTGATAAATGTATGAGGTTTGGACCAAATAGCAGCTGCACAAATAGTGTCCAAAGGCAAACGGGCTGCATGCGCCAAAGATGTAGACACAGCCCTGGTGGAATGAGCTTTCACCCTATTCTGTAAGGGTTGATTGGTTGATGAATATATAAATTTTATGCAATCAGATAATCACTTAGACAATGTAACTTTAGCTACAGGCAGCCCCTTTTTATTGTCCGCATAAGAAACAAAGAGTTGTTCCAATTTCCTAAACTCCTTTGTTCTGTCTAAATAAAACCTCAATTGTCTGTGAACATCAAGTTTATGTAACATATATTCCAATTTATTCAAATGGTGTCTGAAAAAAGTGGGTAACTCAATAGACTGGTTCAAATTAGCCTCGGAGCAGACCTTAGGGAGAAAGGTGGGATTTGTCCTGAGAGACACTCTGCTGGGGTAAAAGACCAGGTACGGAGGCCTAATAGAAAGAACTTGTAGCTCAGAAACTCTACGGGCTGAGGTAATAGCCACCAAGAATATTGTTTTCCAAGAAATGAACTTCAAGGGGCAAGAAGATGCAGGTTCAAAGGGGGGGAAGCATCAGCTGAGATAGTATTAAATTTAGATTCCAGGGGGCAACTGGTTGTCTGACAGGTGGCCTAAGGTGATGAGTCCCTTTCAGAAAGGCTTTACATAATATATGCGACATAAGATTAGATCCCTCAAATTCCAAGTGAAAATTAGATATTGCAGCTAGCTGAACTCTTACAGAGGCCGCTGCTGCACCTTCATGAAAAAGCATAGTCAGAAACTCCAGAACACTATCAATAGGAGCAACATTGGGATCAATATCATGTTGGGAGGCCCAATAAACAAAATGCTTCCATTTGCTGTTGTACAGTTTCTTGGTGGAGACTTTATGAGAGGAAACTAGAATATGTTGCACTGCGGAAGACAGATTATATGACCTGGCTAGGCTGGGAAGTGGAGCAGCCAAGCTGTCAGTTTGAGGGACTGAAGAGAGGGGTGAAGAACTCCTGACGAGTAAGTCAGAAGGTCCGGCACTGGGTCCAGAAACCAAGGTTCTTCCAGTTGGTATTGATGAAGGAAAGGGAACCATATCTGTAGAGGCCAAAAGAGGGCTAACAGAATAACAGTCCTTCCCAAGCCTTTTGCTTTCTGTAAAAATCTGGGAATCGGAGGGGTTGGAGGAAATTCATAAAGGAGATCAGAAAGCCAATTGTATACGAGTGAATCCCTTGGGTTGTCCCGCGGTGGAGGATTCAGGGCAAAGTAGCTTCTGCATTTGGCATTCAACGGGGATGCAGAAAGGTCACAGCAAGGCTGGTCCCATCTGCGGAATATAATTTCCACCACTTCTTCTTTAAGGGACCACTCGTGGGGCAACAGAATCACTGTGCTCAGTTTGTCCGCTATCACGTTGGATTTCCCCGGGATATGCTATCAGAAAGCGCCCGGTGGATACAGCCCACTGCCAAATTCTCAAGGCTTCTCAGCATAAGGGGTAAGACTTGGTTCCCCCTTGTTTGATGATGTACCAGACCACTGACATGTTATCCATCTGGATCACAATCGTCTCCCGAGGCAGAGAGTCGTGGAAGTGCTGCAACGCTAAAAGCACCTCTCTCAACTCCAGGACATTGATGTGCAAATGGAATTCCATCTATGACCAGGTACCTTGGGCAGTTCTTCCCTGAAAAAGCCCCCCCCCACCCTATCAGGGAAGTGTCCATGGTCACTGTGGCTACGGGAGGAGGAAGTACAAATAGTCGACCCATCGTCACGTGGTGGCTGTTCAACCACCAGAGTAGGTCCTTCTTGCAAGTGTCTGTCAGTAGGATCTTGAACGACATTGGGAGCTGTTGATAAGACCACTGGGTGAAAAGCAACCATTGGAGCATCCTCATGTGCATCCATCCCAGAGGAACCGCTATGAGGGTAGCTACTATGGTACCTAATTGCAATTGCTTTAAAACCTAAAAGGCAGGTACTCTCTTTTCTTTTAGCAAGCGGGACACCTGATTTCGTAGAGAGATAACTCTTTCTTGAGGTAATCTGACCAAGGCAGTGGTAGTGTCTAGGTCTGCTCCAATAAAGGAGATATGCTGCAATGGTAATAAGGCAAATTTTTCAAAATTTATGGTTATTCCTAGCCGAGAATAGAGATTGATTGTATGATCCCTGGAAAGAATGAGTTGATGCCTGGTGGTGAAGGATAGGAGGCAGTCGTCCAGATACGGAAACACCCAGAATCCTAGATGCCTCAGGTGAGCTGCAACCACTGCCATGCATTTGGTGAACACTCTGGGAGCTGTGATGAGACCAAAGGGCAGTACTCGAAATTGGTAGTGACTGGCCACCAGCCGGAAACACAAATGATCTCTGGATGGTCTGGCCATTTTGATGTGGTAGTACACATCCTTGAGATCTAAAGAGCACATCCAATTGCCCATTCCCAGGAATGGGAGTATCGATTGAAGCGTGACCATCTGGAACTTTTCCTTCTTTACAAAAGCGTTGAGCTTGCTGAGGTCTAAAATGGGCCTCCGGTCCCCCATTTTCTTTGGAACTAAAAAGAATCTGGAATAAGTTCCAGATCCTATCTGGTCCACCGGGACTGGCTGGATGACTCTTTTTTTTAGCAACTTTTGGATTTCTATAGTTGCTTGATCCCGCAGACTGGGTGGAATGTCTGAGATTCTTGTTCTGACTGGCGGGGACTCTGAAAAGGGAATGATGTAACCTCTGGTAACTATGCTTTGTACCCAAGAATCTGGTGTAATTCCTAGCCAGGCATCTGGGTACAAAGCCAAGCAACCCCCGACTGCCTCCAGAGTAGGACAGTCGGGCCTCCTCTCAGGAGTGCTAATAAGGCTTGCCAGGGAACTGCTCTCTGTTGTCCTGGTTTTGCGGACCCCCTCTGCCATGAAAGCGGCGTCTTCCATTATTGCCCCCTCCTCTGACCCTGAAGGGGGGTTCACTACATGTGTTCTGGAAAGCTCCTTGGGACTTCCAGAACCACATTTTTCCACCTTTCTGCCCTTTGGGGTATGGTCTAGTAGGGGTGGAAAAATGGACTTCTATAGCAGATAGAGTAATTCTTTCCTGCTCACACCTAGTGAGAGTCTCCTTAACTTTGGACCCAAACAAAGAATAGCCATCAAATGGGGTGTTGACAAAGCAAGACATGAAGGCTTCCACAAAAGAGCATAAGTGCATCCAGGATTGTCTCTGCAGAGCTATCGCTGAACCTGCTGCTCGATTTAGCCCATCGGCTGAATAGGAAATGAGCTACATGGATGAGTTGACAATGGAATTAAGGGTAGAAAGCTATGCCATCACCTTCTCAGAAATAGCTTCATCTGTGTTACCCTTTAGAGTATCTCCCAGTTCCTGGAAGAGATCTCATTGAAGACAGGTAAAATGGGTTAAATAGTTAAGCGATCTCATGACAAACGTTGCAGAACTAAAAATGCGTTTCCCATATCTGTCCATCATCCTAGGATCTCTATTAGGAGGATGGACAGCAGAAGAGGTCTCTGACATCTCTTTCCTGGTGGCCGCCACTACCACCATGGCACCAACAGGGACTCCTTTAGTGAGGTACAATTTGTCTTGAGGGGAAGTTATGAACTTATTGGGCCTCCGAGGGACTGGTTCCATGGAATCATGGGACTCCCATGCCCTTTGAGCAACCAGTTCCATCAGTTTGTCGAGGGGCAGAGTAACCCAGGAGGGGGCAGGTTTAGACCCAAAGGCTTTCAGGAGCACCAACTCATCCTCAATAGGGGTAACGGACTGCCAGTCACCCCTCTGTTTCAGTATTTCCAGGATGTCTGCAAAGGAGACATCCTCTGAGGGGGACCATGGGGACCCTTCTGATTTCTCTAAGTCTGTGTCTGATGTCAAAGATTCCTGAGGGGAATCCAAATGTCTCCTCTTACAAACTCTCTTTCTGGGAACTTCATCAGTGGGAGCATCTGGTGAAGTCTCAGTAGAGCAGGGTTCACCCAAAGGGGTTACCTGAGGCTATGGATCTTGACGCTTAGTAGGAACCTGCGATGTAGAGGTAGAATGTGGCATTTTAGGGAAGGAAGAGGAGAGACCTGAGGAAGTGCGGGTCTTAGCAAACCTTACCCTCCTCATGGCATCGAAGGCACCAGAGTTTCGACCCAAGGAATCCACCGGTTCTAAGGAAGATGTCAGCTTCCCCAGTGCTGAGGCCAAGGGCTCCAAACCTGAGGATGGAGCCAAGCTCATCTGCGCCGAGGCCCCAAGAGGAAGGGTCAGAACCGACACGTCGGTTTGACTCTCCCCCCGGAACCAACGAGAAAGTGTCGGCTCCGAGACTCTTCGAATGGCACTGAAGAGATCAGGGTCGACGGAGTCAAAGTCACTGGGACAGGACGGAGGAGGAGTAGTCACGGGCA
Source organism: Protopterus annectens (assembly GCF_019279795.1). Taxonomy (NCBI): domain Eukaryota; kingdom Metazoa; phylum Chordata; order Ceratodontiformes; family Protopteridae; genus Protopterus; species Protopterus annectens. The sequence continues at coordinate 1,128,164,644 of NC_056727.1, read as the reverse complement.
ATGGAATGATAGCAGGATTCGAACCCAGGTGGGACGAAGCCGAAACTAATTTGGCCAATGCCGGGTTCTCTAAAAGCCTCTGCACCACACGGTCCACATCGATGTCTGAAAGGGTCCTAAAATAATGGGTCAAAAGAACCAAAGAAGCCACAGACCTGAGTATTGGAGACTTCAACACTTCTGACACCATCTCCAGCACAGAGGATTGGCTCCGAAACATCGGTTCGGTGCACGGCTCCGATGACTTAGGAACCGGCGACTGCACCTTAACAGAGGTGCTCGGAATCAAGGACCTGGGTTCTGAGGACACTCTTGAAGATTTCAACCCTTTCAAAGACTTGGAGGTCTGGTCATTCTTATCCAAGGCTTCCTGAAATTCAGGTTTTAACAGTCCTCTATAAATTAACTTTCTTCTTCTTTCAAGTAATACTCTGTCACTAAAAGAGTGGCAGATAGAACAATCCTCCTGTAAATGCACCAGTCCTAGACAATATACACAAGACACATGATTATCCATAATGGACATTTTCTGCCCACAGTCACACCTCTTGAAACCTGAATTCTGTTTCTCTTTTTGGTCTGCCATAATATCAAACAGCACACAATTATCAGATCCTTGATAAAAAAACAAAACAGTACTTTCTACATCCAGAAAAACAATTTATATCTCAATATTATATTAAATATTTATAGCAAAATGGCAAAAGCACACTGACTAATATCACTAAATATAAAGGGATAGGGAAACACAGTTGACAGAGCCCTGTTCAACTATTTAGAAGTGAAGCACAGAAGTGCCTGAACAAAAAAAGGCCAACGGGCCAAGAGCAACCACTCTAATAAAACTACCACAGCAAAATCCACACAACGCGAGGGACACAGCCTTAAAAACAAACAGGAACAGACTACTAACTGTAATAGAATACTAACTCTACGTAAAACTTTAGAAATATTTGTCAAAAGACAGAAAAAGAATTATACTGGCCCAAGCTCTCTGAAGAACTTGCGATCCATTGCAGTGGCAAACTAGATCTGAGGTTAGCCAGAGAGCATCATGGGATAGGGACTATGCCTCGAGCTACTCAAAGATCTTGAGCTTGGAAAGCGGCCGTCTCGGAGCTGATGGATCAGCTCCGTACCCACGTGTAAGAACAAACGGTGAGATTGAACAACTTCACATCATGACTTTATGGTGATGCTATAGTACTTATCTGAAGTGTTTAAATTTAACTACCTTTGCTGGCATTTATAAAGCTCAGTGTCTGTAGCAAAAGTTTAAAGCTTTAGCTGTAGCTCTGTGCTAACCTCTACACACACACACACACACACACACACACACACACACACACACACACACACACACACACACACGTGAGCATGTTACTAATGTGCACATTGAACTGCTGTCAAATAGGCATGAATGCAGATGTGTTGCAACAACCAGTCTGTCTGAGAAATGCCCCTGCTGTTCCCTAACAGGTGAACTCCATTCACTCTAAGGGCTTTCCTTTCTATCCCTAAAACAGGAATTTAATCTCCTAACCACTAGCATATTGGACTAACAGACTTTCCATACTTCTACACTTTTAACTTTCCCATCCTTCTAAGCATCTGCTTGCATCTAATGTTCTGATTCTCACTCTACTTTACTCCAAGCTGATATATATAAAAAAGGAGTTTGCAGTACACCACTTTACTTTAATTTAGTGTGTTTTATTATTTTACCTACCTCTCTGTACTTACTTTATATTTATTATTGCACGTACCTCTGTGTACTTAATTAGAATTCAGTTGTTATTAATGTGTGCTTTAATACCTGTTTTTTATCTTGCTCATGTAAATTGTTTTAACTTTTATGTATCATTTGGAGCTTTTCTCCCTGGGCATCTACTGAAAATGGGTTCCTGACCCAGTCAGACTTTCCCGGTAAACAAATATTAACTAAATAAATACATTTAAGAAATGCAGCAGCACACAACAGTAATATATCCATGCTGTTAGTGTTTTATTTTTCCTATTAAGAATACCAAATAAAATATTATTACATTGCGAAACGTGCAGTTTAATTCAACTGTTTTTTCTTTTTTTCATAATACAAGCCAGAAGAGTCACATTGGATCTAGAGTGATTTGCCCAGCCATTAAAGACTGATAATACAGTTAATGATAACTTAGATCTGTGTATTATATTCCTATATGCTGTATTTTATTTGCCTTATTATTCATGAATAGCATTTACATATAAAAGTTTAGAAATGCTTTTGGTAAACTTATTTTCTGTCAGTGCTTATATAACTGAAGAGTAGAATATCATATTTTTTATTTTAAATTATTTACTAATGCAATTTTAAATTTACATTTCTACCTTGATAATTTTAGGAATGCATATACAGTCTAAAACAATGGAATAAGCTGAAATATCTTTCAAATTGTAAATATTTAAATTCCCCTTATTAGTATGGCTGTCTTATGAGCTCCAAGCAAGACAATTTGTCATGCTCTGTTCCCAGACATAAATAGCTAGAGCTCTCCCCATACAGTTGTTACCTTATCAACAATGGTCAGTTTTACAGAGACTGTACAACCAATGAAATAGAACTGCTGCAGGGCAACCACTGGGTGAGTGGGTTCATGTTATTTCATACCATTTTAGCAATTTGTTATATGAAAAGTAAAATGAATGATGGTAATGAAGAGGTGGAAATATGCTCTAGAGAGAAGAGGAATGAAGGTCAGCAGGACGAAGACAGAATATATGTGTGTGAATGAGAGGGAGGACAGAGAAATGGTAAGGATGCAGGGAGTAGAGGTGGCAAAGGTGGATGAGTTTAAATACTTGGGGTCAATAGTTCAGAGTAATGGTGAGTGTGGAAGAGAGGTGAAGCAGAGAGTACAGGTAGGATGGAGTGGGTGCAGAAGAGTGTCAGGAGTGATTTGTGACAGACAAGTACCAGTAAGAGTGAAAGGGAAGGTCTACAAGAGGGTAGTGAGACCAGCTATGTTATATGGGTTGGAGATAGTGTTTGACAGAAAGGCAGGAGTCAGAACTTGACGTGGCAGAGCTGAAGATGTTAAGATTTGCACTGGCTGTGACGAGGATGGACAGGATTAGGAATAAGTATATTAGAGGGTCAGCCCAGGTTGGAAGGTTTGGAGACAAAGCCAGAAAGGCAAGATTACATTGGTTTGGACATGTGCTGAGGAGGGATGGAGAGTATATTGGGAAAAAGATGCTAAGGATGAAGCTGCCAGGTAACAGGAAAAGAGGGAGACCTAAGATAAGGTTTATGGATGTGGTGAGAGAGGACATGCAGGTGGTTGGTGTGACAGAGCAAGATGCAGAGGACAGGAAGAAATGGAAACAGTTGATCTGCTGTGGCGACCCTGGGAGCAGCCGAAAGAAGAAGAAGAAGAATGATGGTAATGTATTAGTAGTCTGGTTAATGGTTGGTTGGTAGTTTTAACAGTGCAACAACTGTGGTTTCCTTGTTGCTCCAGGTTACATTTTGGGGTGTCACTCATCTTGTCCCTGGAGTAGTTTTTCCATGACATCCTGTCTGTCTGAAAGCAGAAATGCTGCAGGTCCTGACCTCTATTTGTCAGGAATCAACTGGATGTCCATCCAGCTTTAGCTATGTAGTTATTTTCTAACTGGGCAATAAGGCATCTTCACTCTCACTGGTTTGTCATTAAGGCCAGGAAACACAGTCTGGCAGTTACTCCTCACATCTCACATCTTGCCTGCAGTAATAGACTGCAGCCTCAGCCAGCAGGTCTCTTCCCTCACACAGCTGAACTCAACCATTCCCGCCCAATATCTTCTACCTTACACACTCTTCCTTCACTCCCTTCCTATTCAAACTCTATTGCTCACTTTCAGACAGCATCACTTCACATTTTGAATATATGTTAAAAAAGAAACAATATCTAACTGCTGACAATATGCAATTCCTTTCTTGGGCCTGCCCACCATCCTCCTTTGCAGGCAATCCATTCACCCTTACACCAACCACTGTCCCAGGCTAGGGGTTGTAGATAACTATCTGGCTTCATCCATATCTCCTGTCATTCAGCTGCTGCCAGGCATGTATTCCATGCCAACTGATGTTCATGCTACCCACCTCATCCCCCTTTCACTCCCTTCCAAAAAATAAAAATAATAATAATAAAAAGTATGAAGAGGCAAGGTTTGAATACATAAAAAAAAAAAATAAAGCGAAGTTGAGTAAGTCAGTTGAGCCATCCAAACAGCAAATTAACCACAAGTGACAATTCAGTCAGAATACAGCATTTAGGTCACCACTTTCATCTGTCCCTGATTTAGTGAGATCTCTGCAAGTTAACCTAAGTTCTAGGCTGTCCCTCTTAACCCCTCTTAAAAACAGTTCACATTGTAGAAAAGTTGGCTAACCACACTCAAGAAACAATGCCATTAGAGTTATAGATTAGTTTTATGTCACAAAAGGTTTAATAATTCACATTAAGTGATTCTTCCAATGTTCCAAGACTATAGTACTAATAATTTAAAAGTGTCCTTACTGCCCCATTATTCCTGCACTTGTCCCTCATTTTTTCAGGATTTGTCTCTAGGTGTTAAAGCTATGGTGCTGGACTCTGCAAATCACACTTTGCCATGTCCACCTTCATTTAGATAAGGCACACAAGGTGCTTCACAGAAAGCACCTTGGTGGCCATGCACAGCAACAATCTCCACAGGAATCTCCTCAATCTGACATGCCAACAAATGTGGTCAGAGAAGTGGGGGTGGGGTAGTAATTGACTGTAAATACACTGGCTCCACCACTGTCAAGTTCAGTGCCAGTGTCATATAAAATATAAATATAAAGTGCCCTCCCCATCAGGCAACATTCATCAAACAGACCACACCGTTCATTCCACCTGCAGCCAGCCTAGTCAGGTAATAAAAAAAGAATAAAATACATATATCTATCTATTTATATCTATATCTATATCTATATCTATATCTATATCTATATCTATATCTATATCTATATCTATATATACTTATGTGTGTGTGTGTTTGTGTGTGTGTGTGTGTGTGTGTGTGTGTGTGTGTGTGTGTGTGTGTGTGTGTGTGTGTGTGTGTGTACATATCTATACAAAACATAAACCAAGTTAGTTGTGAGAAGGAGAAGTTGCAAGGTTCTTGAAGAAACTTTTTTTATCCACAAATAAATAGACTGATAAGCGTTGTTCATGTAACAATAATGAACTTCCTCAGATAAAATTGAGCAAAAAAGCAGGTTTTAAATAAGGCCCAAAGCAGCCATCTGATCAAAGGATGATGTCATTAAATCCTCCCATTTACATTTATTAAAGTGCCAAAGTGCTACTTAAAGTGCCATTCAAACTGTATAAACACAGTAACCTAAAAATGTATAAATCTTCATTCATTAAAACCTTAAAATGTACTAAATATGAAATGAATGACCTTATTAAAAATAATACAACAAAAAGAATAAAAAACTAAAGTACAAATTTTCATTAGGATGTTTACATATACACAAACCTATATGGAAATGTTGATAGAACTTTATACAGTTAAATCTTTGTGCTTTAAAATACAACTGATCCAGTAATAGTCATTCAAGGCAGGCCAGTTACAAGATTCAAAAATAATTGCCAAAATAAATCTTTTTCCTCTAACACCAGTGTGCAGGGACCCCCTTCTCATGCAGAAATTGACCTTCTCAGTAACCAAGTATTTGAAATGGTGGTTAGGGTACATGTGAACATGTTTTGCTAATGCATTATTCAGATGTATTCTTTTTATATCATATTTATGTTCATAAATCTGGTTCCATAATCTACGTTTTGTTTTGTCTATATAAAAACATGAGCAGGACTGGCATAATGCTACTTATAAAACTCCTTTGGCTTGACGGTTTTATCTATGCTTTATCTGATACTCCTTGCCACAGATGCTGAAAGAGTCAATAGTATTAATATAATTACAATATGGGTAACTCCCACATTTTTTCACTGTGGAGCTAAGGTTGTTATTATGTGCATTGGAAGTATTATTGCTTGTCATCTTCTCTAAAGTAGTTTTAAAGTTCAAGCCCCTATGTTATACTATGGTGGATCTTTCACCCACTTTATTTTTAACTAGAATGTCATCATACATAATGACACAATTTTTGTTCAAAATCCACTTGAGAGTTTTAGAATCACTGCTGAAACATGTAATAAAACTAATAGTTGGGCTACAGATATACTTCTTTCTATCCAAACTGGAAGATTTTGAGTGAGATGTAATCCCTACATATAAAGTATTTGAAATAGGTTTAAAATGTCCTGCTGTTCTTTTACTGTATTCTTCTCTTGCTAATTCCTGAAGAAGATGTTTAGGATATCCTGTTCTAACAAACATTCCCAACAAATTATCCCATTCTTCTTCAAACTGTGAATTTTTTATTCAGGCAAAATGAAGCATAGATTATAGGTCTGGATTTATGACCATGAATAGGATATAAAAAGAATATATTGGAATAATGCATTAGCAAAACATGTTCACATGTACACTGACCAATACTTAACATACTTGGTTTTAGAGAATTCCCGGATTTAATAAACTATGTGTAGGAATAGTGCTATTCCTACATGGAGTGAATGGTGTCCGTGTCTGCATTTTCTTCTCGGTAGCACACCATGCATATTAATGTAGGCACGCTACTGAGGGGAGCTATGTACATGGATACTGAATCAGTGCTAGGGGGGGCTTGTTACAGTAGTGCTCGCAGATCTGTCACATGCCTCCTGCACTTCCAAAGTGCCATAATGCACTTTCCAGTAAAGAAAGTGCCCTCAGACACTGAAATGGAAGATGTTAAATGAATGTCATGCAGGGGGTGTGTTACAGCACCCGTAACACACCCCCTGCATTGTGAAAGTGCCATATAGTGCTAAATAAATGAAGAAAGTATCCTTGGACACTTAAAGAATCCTGTGAATTGTAATGTCATGCGGGGGGGTGTTACAGTATCTGTAACACCCCCCCTGCATAGTAAAAGTGCCATACAGTACTAAATAAATGACAAGAAAGTGTCCCTGGACACAAGTAATTGTATACTTTAATGTCATGTAAGGGGTGTTATAGTATCTGTAACACTCTTCCTGCATTGGAAAAGTGCTGTATGGCACTAAAACAATAAAGAAAGTGTCCTCAAACACTTATTTAATAATATGAAGTGTAATAGTTTGTTTGAATTAATGGTTATTTTTTTTAATTTTGTTTTCCCCATAGTTTAAGCATAGCTGAGTGGGTTTGCGTGGCACAGTGCTTTGCTTAGCAGTGCTTAAGCCTATCAAGAAGCCATATAGAAATGTATAGCTGAAATCTATATGTTAGCTGAGTGTTTAGAGTCATGGCTTCACATGAAGTATGCGCACGGTTCGAATACGGAGACAGGTCATTCAGCTTTTACATGGAAAAGCATTTTTATATTCAATTTTATTTTATTTCTTGATGTAATTAGTGATATTTGTTAACCAGGGTAGTGTAGTTGGTCCAGAATGCCAGTGTCTTTGGACGTATGAGGTGAAAACCACCATGTAAACACAAGTGTCCAATACAGTTCAGTCACACCCCAAGGTAACGTAATGAAAGCACAAAGGGGGAGGTCATGTAAAGTAAAACACAAACACTTAAAAATAACGTATCAATAATGAGTAATTAATATACAATTCTAATTTTTTTTAAAGGAAAATTTTGTTTGCTCTTAGCTCAGTTCTGGTAAGCATTGCTAAGCCAAGCTAAGTAATGCTTGAACAGGACCTGCCTGAGCAATACTTAGAAGTGCTTAGTACTGCTTAGCTGGTTTGAGCATTGCTAAGAATTCCCATTCTCAGCAGTATTCAGCATAGCTAAGTGTATTTGTGCACCACTAAGCACTGCTCAGCATTTGCCACTTTAAGCACTACTCAACTCTGCTTAGTGGGCTTGTGCACTGCTGAGCTTTGCTCTGCATTTTTTGAAAATGGTCCAATGACAGCAAAGGGAGGGGATATGGTCTTATTTAATCTGCACAGGTGGGAATACAGGCAGAACCTGTTGGAGTTTGATCCCTGTAGGAACTATGGCAGGTGATGGTGAAGTAGTGCACTTTTGTGTGCAGCGCTGGGGCATGTTGAAGTCCAGGGGCATAGCTGGGCTCCTGCCAAAGAACCATGATGACAAACTGCTGCAGGGCCTGTACCAGGGCTCAGAATACAAGTCTGAGGCCTGGGACCATATGGCATATGAGCTCACCAATGACACTAGCATCCCCCGCACTGGTGAGCAGGTCTGCCATCATTATGACAACCTGAGATGGAGGAATGAGGTACTCTTGGCCCAATGGATCCAAGATGCTCGGGACCGGAATACCCCAGAAGTTTGTAAGTATATCAACTGGTGATGTATCGAAATTATAGTATGGATATCTGATAGACAGGTATGGGTAATGGTGTGTTTTCTCCCTACTGCTGCAGAGGAGAGGGCTCATAACATGGAGGCCCACCCAGGATGACTGGCGAGGCTGAGTTGACAGTGTGGTGAGTACAGATATAACTTTCAATATATATATATATATATATATATATATATATATAGTCCAATAAATAAGAAAGTGTAATTGCTTACTGCTATTAGGTATAGTGTGTTCTGAGTGTACCGAATAAATGTGTTGTTAAACCAACATTGATATAAGTAACTAATACTAGCTACTGTGTAATACAGATGAAGGCAGCAAACAAGCTACTATTGATGAAAGGAAGCCAGTACTGTAGTAATACTGTGTCGGAATGAATCTGTTAATAAAGTATACTGTGCTTGCTACTGTGAAAGTAATAACTAACATCCATTCATCATCTATAGGATATGCAGTACAACTAAATTTAGAAATTAAAGTGTAATAAAATATTGTTGTGTTTAATCTGTTCTGTTGTTGAAGAAATAAAGGTGTACATGTGCTACATAGCATATATGGCTATGAGAGCATGAAGTCACTGCTGTTTGTCTGCTAGGCAGCTGTTATGCCAAACTGTAGATGTGGAGCTATAAAACAAGATAAAATGAAAAGTGATATATGTTCTGCACTAAGATTTGAACTTTGAATAGTAATGTGTAATGCATTATAGTGTTTTCCCTGCAGCAGTGTCTTATGTTAACCTTTGCATTTCAGCTACATGTATTTCTGAATGTAGGTATGCTGATGCAGGCAAGTATGAGACTGTAATAGGTTGAGACTGGAAATATGTGATCTACAAATGTGTATGGGTTGGGTATGCAATCTAGCAGCCTACTATGGTCTGTACAGATCACACATAATCACACCCACTAGGGGTTAAATGTGTACAACTGCATGCAAAGTATTAATACACAGTTCACTATCTATCATACATGACACTGTGACACTCCACTTATATTACAATGTCAGAATGTGTGACCAAGTGAGTTGCAGGCACAAATCAGTCAAGCAGCAGACAGCAGTGTCCCAGTAGCTCAGTGTGATAAGAAATACAGTAGATATATCTGTTGGTAATTTTTGCACACACAGACCATGGTTTGGATCCAGGGACTGGTACGAAGATGTGTTCATAGTGACACAAAAATAATCCTGAGTATTTATAGAAACTGTCAGGTAGTGTTAAATGTACAAGGCCCCTCTACTCATGTACCTACAGTTGTCACAGATTGCCCCATAGCATTCCAGGTCGACAGATTAACAGGTATGTACATGCTACAGTAGATGTAAAGTGAGGGCAGACCTGTAGAGTATTGAGCAGTACTGTTGTGAAAAATATAAGTCTATACAGTTGGTAATGGACTGTTTTTCTCTCCCCCACCCCTTATCTGCATCATTCTCAAAACCTAATGTTGAGACGTGTTCTATTATTGTTCATATATTTCAGTGGTTCAGTACTAACATACCTTGTTCAAATTCTATTGTTGGTGGCCTGTTGCCATAAATGTTACTGGCATGCTATTACAATAATGACTGCTATTCCATTGATGCATGTGTTCTGTTTGCCATGCAATTTTCACAATTCTGTTGTTTTGGGTTAAGTGGAATACCCATGCATGCTGTTATAACTAATGTTGAAATGTTTTGTTCATGGCTAACCAATACACCTTGAAAAACCTTAACACCATAGCACGTTTGGGTAGGCAGATCCCAGTGGATCCGCCTGTCCCACCTCATCTGGCCATGGCACCGAATCCCAGCATGTCTGGGACCCAACCTTGAACTGCCTCCTCTGCTGGTCCTGCACTATCCTCAGGTGGAACTGCTCAGGGGACAGGGCCATCCCTGGGCATGGGCGCAGAGATGACCCTGTCACCCAAAACCAGTTCAGAGGTATGGTGTTCAGGGTCATCCAGAGGGACTTGAATGTACACCTGCACCAGATCGAGGGCAGACTGGTGCACCTCAAGGGCCAGGCTGACCCTGTCATCCATCCCCAGCACAGCCGCCTTCGGGGCTGTGAAGGGGAATTGGTGACTGCCCATGTGTGGGACTTCAGTCCCACTGTTTCCATCTGGGGGAACGTGGCCCTCCGATTCCCAACCACCCTCCCCATCCAAGGTCTTTGCCCCCTCATGTTTCATACACTGCCACTGTCTGTTGTTTAGTCTGTGTTGTCTGTCTGCAAAAGCAAGCTCTCCTACCAACTTACCTCCCCAAACTTACCTACAACCCTTCCCCAACATCCCACTCTAACCTTAAAAAAAGGGGGTATCTGTCTCCACCAAAAAAAAATTCCCATACATAGCTCTCCATTTTGCCCCACATACACTGATGTTAAGCAATTTACCCTTGAAATCTATGTTGCCCACACCCCTCTCTGCAGGGTTTGAGAATCTAAATTCCAAATTGTCCACATCATTCACAGCTGTTGCTGCACAAGAAATGGAGAGCTATGGTCCTTTCCTAGACCCGTCCTGCACATCCCTAGCTGCCATTTATAATGTTTTTTCCCCCTGCTTACCCCCATTTCACCACTTTCCTATCACCCCTTTTTTCCTTTCTTTTTTGGAATTAGCACGGGTTTAAGTGGGAGTAAACACCGCTAAGTAAAGTTAAGAGAACCTAAGTGTCTCTTGGAATCACTTAGCTTTGCACACAACTGCACAAACCCACTTAAAACTGCTTTAATCACCCTATCTCATTCAGCCACTGTTCTGCCCAGCAACAGAATAACCAGCCCTGCCAGAACTTGAACCCAGGACCTTGTGCACTAGAGTCAGAGCAATGCAACACTATACCAAACCAGCTGTGAGAGTTGCTACTGCTTTTGTAGATAATCATGCATTACAGTCATTTACTGCCAAGTCTTGAACCAAGGACTCTGTGCACTAGAGTCAGAGAAACCCACCATGTCACTAAGCCAAATCATCTGTGAGAATTAGCAATGCATTTGTGAATATATAATGCATTACAGTCACGTAGCATTAGGGAAAAAAGACACAGCAGCCAGGTTTTGAACACAGGACCTTCTGAACCAGAATCACAGCAATACAGCACTACATCAAATTAGCTCTTGGGAATTACTGATGCATTTGTAAATATATCATGCACTACAAGGATGCAACTTTAGGAAAACAAAAGACATCAGTGACAATTTTTTAACCCAGAACCATTTGAACTACAGTCAGAGCAACATGGCAGTAAGCCAACTGACCTCTGGAGTACAGCAGCTGTTTTTACAAATATATCTTGATTGCCAGTCAAACACTACTCCTGTATATACTGGCCCAAATCACAGTGTACTTGGGCCTCTGACACAGAACCAGTACACAGACAGATACATGCTGCTGGATGTATGGGAGGCCTACAACATCAGCTAGAGCTGACAACTGCACACTCTGTTGCTGAATATCTACAGTTGTGCCCCCCTATTTATGGCAGGGTCATCACAAAAACTACTCTGTGTGCTGTCATACCCATCAGAACACACATGTCCATGCTAATCCTATGTTACACACTGTATGCATGCACATATGTCTTACAAATACACCTGCAATAATAATGGCTTAGTAGCTTTATCTGTTACAGTTCTAGCATCTGTCACATCTAGAAACCAAGAATCCTGGCCTACAGCACAGTGTGTGGCACAACGGCTACATGCATGTCAATACAACATAGGGATAATAGAGCCCTGCAATGTCCAGCAAAACTGGTTGATCCTACCGCAGTCACTGCCACCTACAGTAGCACTTTAAAGGCCTGCAGGATGGGATACATTTCACAATTATGAATATGTGTACTAAATGTTGCCTAACACTCTGTGGATGGCACTATTAAGTAACATATGCACTACAGGCACATGTCTCACCTGGACTGCTGTAGGTACCTTCAACCAGGCCATGCTGTGAAACAACAGCTGATACCGCATCCTCACTTACAGTAACAGCTTGCTTGCCCCTAGTGTCTTTACAATCCCTAGTCTGACTCTTGACCAGAATGCAGCAGCTGTGGCCTGCTACACATGCAGCAGTATGTCCAACTACCTGCTACATACCTAACATTGCTCTCAAACACATAGAGCAGGGCATCCACATAACAGCCAAACATAAAGGGTTGGGGGGGATATTGAGGTTTTAAGGGACACATCTCAGTTTGCCCCTACAAACATACACAGCTGATAGACCAGCATCAACTGTAGCAGCATGCACAGTCAGAAAAGGATGTATGACACTCACATCTGCCTGTCTCCTTACTCACCCCAACACACATTTACACAGTACACTGCTACAGAATCTGAAAGTCTGTTAACAATGGCCAGGCATATCTCTCAACTGTACAGATTTCTACAGAATGTCCAGATTTTTGACTCATAGTTTTGGCCTGTTCCTCATAAAATTTGTGGTTTTCTGCCAAATCACCGGGATGATACAAGGAATGAAGTCACTAAATAATGATATACATTTGAGTTTTAGACTTCAAATCTTTCAGAAAATGTATGTCAAAACAAACTCTGTTACTCTAGCAAATATCCAAGTTTATAAGAGCAATATTTAAAATCTGTCCCTATCTTTGCCCCCCCCCCCCATTTTGTCGGGCTTTGTCCAGATTTCTTGTGCTAAGATGTTGAGAGGTATGCAGACATAGCACGCAAAACTGTGGACATAACACATCAATCCAAACAGTGGACAGTATTTCCACCTACCCTCTGTGATACTGTAGATCCCACACCTCGATAATGTCCTATTCACAGGCCAGGAAAAGGGCCAAGGCCCACATGAAGGCCTTAATTATAGCACTGTTTTGCCATGCCATTGGCTAATGGAAAGGCAACACAGCTGTTCTGGATGCAATTACCAAGTGGGAAACACAGATTGGTGCACAGGCCATCACCTGTTCATGAGCAATACCTATAAAAGGCAAGCTGCTGCCTATGCTAAACAGGTATGACACTTTCTTCATGAAGACAGACTGTGATTCTTTACAACACTACTTTTGGATTTTTTCTGACAAAGGAGTACAGCACTATACCAGGTAATGGAATGCAGATGGGGGGTGCAGTCATGGGAAATAGGAATTTAAATAGTAGGTCTCAGCAACACTTCCTGGACTGACATGTTGCTGTTAGTCTGCTATCTAGCACCTATGGCCATCCCTGATGGCTTTGTCTGCAGTGACATAGATCACAGCTCTGGCCCCTGAGTCACCCCAGCAAGGGTCAGCTCACATATGACTACTACTGTATTGTCTGTTGTACAATATTGACTGTGACACTGCCAGCCCAGCTAACTGGGATGTTGTAAATAATCGTATGTCATTTGTGAATATTAATATGATGCATATGCTTGTCTTACAAATGTAAGAGACCTGTATATGTTATGTGGATATTAAATAACTGGTGAAGACATGCGTGTTGAACTGTATGTTATGTACTGAGCTCATACCTCTCAACTGTGCAGAGTTTTGCAGACTGACTATATTTTTGCCTCATATTTTTAGTTATTTACTCATAAATTTGTGTTTTGTCTGGCAAATCACTGGCAAATCATTAAATATGAAAATAAAATTGCCAAAGATTCCAAAGGCAACCACAAGGCATTCTATAACTATGTCAAGAATCTAAATGGCAATACTCAGATCTGCTCTGAGCTACAACAGAATGGCATTGAATATACTGATCCCAAGGATATTGCCAATATCCTGGCAGATTGATTCAGTGCCATCTTCACCCCCCTCTCACACCCTAAACAGCCCATCTCAATACCAGAAGATTACCCAATTCTGGTAATAATGGCCACACAGGTAAAAAAACGCACTCTCCAAAGCCAAGAATACAGCATCAATGGGACCAGATGACATCCCGGCTGTGTACTACATGAACTACAAAATGAACTGGCACCTCACCTAAGTGTCATGTTTAATCATAGCCTCAACTCAGGCTTTGTGCCCACTGAGTGGCGCACAGCTACAGTTATCCCACTCCTCAAGGGGAGATCCACCTTGGATCCCAGGAACTACCGTCACATCAGTCTGACGAGCCTGATCTGCAAGGCCATGGAGTGTATTATCATGGAGCTTATAAACAAAGACATTGGCAATCTTGAAACACTGGACCCCACCCAGTTTGGGTTCGTGAAGGGCCGATCATGTCTCCTGAAACTGACTAACTTCTTCAAATCAGTTTCCAGAGCTGTGGACGAGGGTAAGGTGGTCCACACAGCCTATCTAGACTTTGCCAAGGCCTTTGATACCATCCCCCACTCTGGAATCATAGATAAACTTACTAAGCTGGGTATTAATCCCTACATCACCCAATGGGTTGCCAACTGGCTTACTGACAGAACCCACACTGTAAAAGTAGCCGACTCCAAATCCAGCTCTAGACAAGTGACAAGTGGAGTACCTCAAGGTTCAGCCCTGGGGCCACTCTTGTTTGGCATCTACTTCTCTGAAGTACAGGCCAACACTAAGGGACCATGGCTAACAATGTTCCCAGATGACTGCAAACTGGAAGCCATTATTGAATCCCCAAATGATGTGGATACTCTACAAAAGGGCCTTACAGAAACAGATGCTTGGGGGCAGAGCCATGGGCTCAAGCTCAATGCCAAGAAATGTATAGTTATCCCCTTTGGGAAAAAACATGTACCCATGAATTACCACATAGGTGGCAGTACCCTAAACACCGAAAGTGTGATAAGAGACTTAGGGACACAGGTGGACAGTGGTCTCACCTTCCATAACCACATCGCCTCAACAGTCAGGAAATCCTTCTTTGGGGCACACCTCATCACTAAGGTCTTTTTATCCAGAAAAAAGGAGTTTATTGTCCCACTGTACTCATCCCTCATTAGACCCATTATAGAATACAATGCCCCATTTGGTACGTACCTCTCAAGACATCTGCAATGACTGGAAAGGCCGCAGATATACCTCACTAAAAGAATCACAGGCCTAAAGCAGATGCCCTTCGCTGGTATTCTATCAACTAAGTGTGTAAGAGCAATATTTATAAAGTGTCACTATTTTTGGGTCTTTGCCCCCCCCCCTTGTGCATTTGTCCAGATGTCTTGCTCTAAGAGGTTGAGAGGTATGACCGAGATTCAAGAGTGTAACCACAGTGTACTGTACTGGCAAAGAGTAGAAATGTATATAAAGTGTTACCTGTACAAATGTAGGTATTAATAGTAGAAGATGGAAGCCTTAAACATACAGACATAAGTTGCAAAACTTGAAGTAAATAAGCTGAACTTATTTTACGAATATGTTATCTCAGTTTCAATGCAGCAAGCAGACATAAATGTCTACAGCTAGAGGTTTTTGTATGTCTACAGCCAGAGGTTTTTGTATTGTCTTGAAACATGAATAATTTCTAGGTTGAACATATAAAAGTGTTTAACTATGTTATGACTTCCAGTTCTACACAAACATCAGACTGATATGTACTTCTGATGCAGAAAAGTTAAAATGTATGTTAGTTGCTGTCAGCCTGGGAACTGAAGGCAGGTGTCAAACATTGATTTAATCTGAGCTAACCCAGCATTAATGTTGTTTATTATTTTCAGACCTGTCTCATAGAAAGAGCTTTGCATGTTGTATGTGTCTTTGTATATGACAATATCAACTAATCTGCATTTGCCTAAAAAATCGTTTACGTATAGATGGGAATATAGTATATCTGTCTGATGTTTGTGTGGTCTGGTCTGCATTGCTCTAAGTATCACTCGTCTCTGCATTTAAGTTTGATTCGAAGATCTTTATTTAAGGTTTGATCACTTCTATTTTGTATACATTTTTATATATATGTATTTTTTATATATATGTATATTTTCCACATATATATATATGTGTATATATATATATATATATATATATATATATATATATATATATATGTATGTATGTATGTTTAATAATTTTGTTATTATTATCTTTATACACTATTCTAGTTATTGATTTAGCTATGCCACATAGGATAGTGTTATACGTGACACCATTTTTTAGCTTGTTCTTATAAGTTGTAGGCTATTTTATATTAGTACTGCTAATTATCATTATTTTAAATTGTTCTATTCTTAATTTTATTAGATGTGTCTTGTATAATATATAGGTATATTGCATTTACTATAGATACAGCCACAAGATATAGTCTTTTATATAAGCTACTAACATAGCAATACACCTTTAACAAGGGATGACTGTGATAGTGTTTTAATTATTCTAATTGCTTTAATTATTCAATTAACTATGAGTATATAAGAACACATTTTTTTTAGATGTATTTTAAGTCTGAAGAAGCGTTGTTAAAACGTGAAAGTGCTTACTCCTTCCTACAGCTGTTCGTTTGATGTTTGTAATTCTCCATTAAAGCCTGAAGAACCATCGTGGTGTGCCTCTTTTGTGTTTTTGGATACAAATAGGACTTTTTTCAAAAGACACTTCATCCAGTACTGGTTTGTCTTTGTTGCACTTCTATTTTGTATCTTATTCTAGTATTACATTTGTTTAGTTTTAGGTTTTCTGTGTTCTGTTGGAGTTTTAAGAGTTCTTGGCTAGGGTCAGTTAAAAAAGTTGCCAAAGAATTCCTTTGCAAACTGTAAATAGCATCAGTTAATTAGTGGGAGGAGCTGAATGACAGCATTGCTCTTTTATTTAGAAATACCTGTAGTCAGCTGAAGTGTTTCTGTGGTCTGCATTGCTCTAAGTATCAGTCATCTCTGCATTTAATGTTGATTTGTAGCTCTTTATGTAAGGTTTGATCACTTCTATTTTGCATCTTATTCTAGTATTACATTTGTTTTGTTTTAAGTTTTCTGTTCTGTTGGAGTTTCGAGTTCCCCTTCCCACCTGCCCAGTCCTTGTTGTGTTCTTAGATTCAGTGGCTTTTGGATTGCCTGCCCTTACTATAAATCTCATTTTGGACACTCCCCCCAGTCTTATCTCATTAGCTTATTCAAATGAGTACAGAGATATCATTTGGGAAGGCACCCCCTTAGTTTCCCAACCTTAAATTATTGTGCTTCATCCCTTTCCACTTAACCTAAAAAAATAATTTTACTATATTTGTTTTTCTTCCTAGTTTATTACTTTATTTTGCTTTTGTTGCATGTTCTTAAAAGTAATCAATTGCACATATTCCTACATTTATTAATGCTTGTTAGTAGCTTGATTAAATTGTAACTGTTATACTAAGCCATTTGGTTTAAGCAGTTGGACTTTATGATAATCTTTTTGGTTTAAGCACTTGGACTTCAGGCCAGTTGTTTTACATTAAGAACGTTTGTGGTCTGCACTCTTGTAGCAGTAGGGGTAGCCTACATCCTTTTAAGGTTGGATTTGCTGGCTTCAGGCTTAGTGTCTGTTATTCTAAAAGTGTCTTAGCTCTGTTTTATGCACTTGGGTTGTATGGCAAGTTATTTTCCATTAAGAAGGCTTGTGATCTGCACTCTTGTGGGAGGAGAGGGTAGATTCTGCCTTTCTGAGCTGGGAATTGCTGGTTAAAGGCTTATTGTGCCAGGTTATTTTGAACTGTTTCTTTCTAAAATTGGTGTGCCTTGTTTGCTGTAGCATAGACTAGATTCAGACCAGCTGAATCTTGCTTTATTTGTATAGCTTGAGAACTAATCCAAGCCATCTTTTTTGAGTGGGTTGCCCTGCACCCTAGTAGCAGGAGTGTACAGTTAGAACTTGTCTGATTGAAGACTGCTGGAACAGTGCTCAATTTTGAGCTTTTTTTATTGGTTAATTTGTTTAAATCAGTTTGCTTGTGTTTGCTACTGTTATATTTAAGTGTATATCTGTTCTCCTGTGTTAAATTGACCTAAACAGACTTTAAATGTCTTTAGCATGGTCTGGTTACAGGTTTTGCTGTATTCAGATCTGTTTGTGTGATTCCTGCGTTTCCTGGCACACCATTTTGTGTTGACCAGGGCCTGTCTGCACTTACTGGTAGTAAGTGAACTGGTTGGAACTGGTCTGGCATAGGGTGTTGAGCTAAGACCTCAGAGACAAGGGTTGGTTGATCAGTTCCAGTGTTTCTATTTTACTTTTATTTTTATGGTATGCAAACCCAGCTTTTGTGTGGGTCTGTGCTTGTTTGCCCATTGTGCACTGCCACTCTGCTGTTTAAACTCTTTGCAAGGTATCTCAGTTGCATGTTTTCCGTTACCAGCACTCCCCTGTGAGTGAGTCCCTTGCCTGCAGCTACTATATTGATTTTATCCAGCCATACTCACCTATAAGTACTCTCCTCAGATAGTATCCACTCTACTATCCCTGACCTCTCTTCAACAAATTCTGATAACCATGGATGGACAATTTCCTGTGGTTTCTCCTGCTAGTCTGGTTGATATGGGCATCCTGAGACAGTGTAGCAACTGCCTTAGGTACACAGACAACCCTCAACTACTACTACCTAAGAACACAATATGTGAGAGATGCAATCATATTAAGAACCTAGGATCCTTGCTGTCTCAGTCACAAGCCAGTACATGATTGACAGACCATGATGCTTTGCCAGTGATGGCTTTCATCTGTCTCCCCTGGGCCTTGGACTTCTGGCAAAGGCTCTTGCCTCCCCCATAGTGCCTTTTTTAGACAAAGTCATGACTACAACATTACCAACATGAAAAATTCTTATAAAGTAAATTTAAAGGTCATGTTGCTAAATGCTAGGAGTCTTAGCATGAAACTGCACTCATTGCAAACATTCCTTGCCCTGGAGGATGCTGCCATTTGTACAGTCACTGTAACCTGGTTCAAAGCTGTGGAGAGCACCCCAACTTTGCCAGGTTACTCATTCTACCATACCTTCAGGCTCCAAACAGAGGACTACAAAGCCAAAGGAGGTGAAGTTTCAATATTTATCATACACATACACACCTCCAGGCTGGTCAAATGGTTTTTCACACAGGAGACACTCCAAGTGCAGTTAATTGTCGACAAAACACCTATTCAAATCATAGCAGACCCCCAACCATAACTGAGAACACCCACTGTACATATTTGGACTTACTTGAATCTATCGGGATTCAACTTTCTACCCTGATCTTGGGTAACTACCCAACCACAGAGTGCAAGACCCATTCTAGCCCAAACATGAATGCCTAGAGAGTCCTCAACTTCATCAATGGCAATGCATTGGATCAGCTGGTCAACACCCCTATGAGAGGTGAAAATATCCTGTACCTGGTCCTAACCAACATGAGTAGCCACTGTAGCACTCCTACAATGTCATCTTCCTTGGTAAGATCCAACCATAAAGCAATCACTTTTGAAGTCACCATCTCCCCTGACCCCCCCCTTGTCAGGGTCAAATGAAAAAACATTTCCAAAGCTGACTACAATCTCTTCAGAACAGGTATAAGCAGCTTCACAGCTATTGTCCCTTTAGTTGGAACTAGCACTAATATCCAAGCTTACACCAAAAAACTATATGAGCACGTGCATAGCTGTATGGACTCAACAATACCTCACAGGACCAAATCATCTTCCTCAAGGAAGATTAAATCTGTCTGGTGGACAGCAGCAATAAAAACTCTATAACAGAAGGAAAAATTTGCTGTCCATGGCCAAGAAAGAGCAGGTGCCAAGTTGGAAGCAATATCTCCTTTGTCTGAACAAGCAAATAAGGTCACTGGTGAAATCCTCTAAGGTTAACTTCGAGTCCAAATTGGACACATCCACCAAGGACAATCACAAGGCCTTCTTCACATATGTCCGCAATCTCAAAGGCAACACCCAAATCTACTTTGAACTGGTGGTCAATAGCACCACATGCACAAACACCATAGATATAGCCAACCTGCTGGTAGAAAGGTTCAGTGAAAACTTCACACCCCCGTCCCCCCATCAGTACACCAGGACATTCCCAGCACCTGCCCCCCATCCCCTCATCACCATGGGCAGGTCCTTAATGCCCTCTCAAAGGCAAAAGATAAAGTCTCCATGAGAACCCATAACATCCCTGCCTGTATCCTACATAAACTCTGGCATGAGCTCTCAGCTCCATTAGACACCCTATTCAACCACAGCCTGAGCACTGGCTTCATCCCAGCTGAACGGAGAACAGCCACTGTCATCCATCTACACAAAGACGGAGCACCCACTGATCCAGGCAATTATAGTCCCATCAGCTGAACTAGCCCAATCTGCAAGGCCATGGAATGTATTATCATGGACCTTATAAACAAGGACATTGGCAACCTCCAAATGCTTGACCCTTACTACTACTTCTGTGTACCTTTGGACATTAGTTCCTGTTCCTGCAGTGGGGGAGGGGGCTGTCCACCTATTTATCCTATCCCTCAGGTAGTTGTAATCAGCTTTGGAGATTTTTTTTTTAACCATAGCTAGAGGGCTTCAGGGGAGATGGTGACATTGAAAGTGACCACTTTTTTGTCGGATCTTGCCAGGGAGGATGATACCATAGCGGTGCTGCAGTAGCTAATCATGTTGGTTACTACCGAGTCTAAGATATGTATCACATCTTGTGGGGGTATCAAGTAGCTGTACCAAGGCATTTGCATTGATAAAATGGAGGCATCTCTGTGCATTTCTTTTCTGGAATGAGTAGTTTTTCCAATCTATGGTTGGGTAATTAAAGTCAGCCAGAATCAGGGTAAAGGGGTGAATCTTGATAGATTTGTAGAGGTCCAGATAGGTGGAGTGGGCATCTTGAGTCAAATATGTAGGCCTGTAGCTACCTATTATTTGAATAGGGGTCTTGTGAATGGTTAACTGCACCTCAAGTGTCTCGTATGTGTCATACTGTTTAACCAGCCTGGAGGTGTGTGTCTCTTTAATATATATTTAAACTCCACCTCCTTTGGCTTTGATCCCCACATTTTGGGGTCTGGCTGTGTGATAGGATGAGTAACCAGGTAACGATGGGGTTCTCTCTGCATCTTGGAACCAGGTTTCTGTGACTGCACAAATGTCAGCATCTTCCAGGGTTAAGAATGCTTGTAATGAGTGCAGTTTCATGTTTAGACTCCTAGCATTTAGCAGTATGACCTTTAATTTGTGTTTTGTTGAGAGATTTATGTTGGTAGTATCAGCCTCATGACTTTCCGAAAAAAGACACTATGGGGGGGCATGGGTCTTTGTCAGAAGCCTGAAGCCCAAGTGAGACAGATGCAGGCCATCTCTAGCAAAGCAGCATGGTATATCGATCATATCTGCCCAGGCTGTCAGGCACTGGATCCCTCTGGAATGACACCAGAAACTGAGCCAATTGTTAATGTCTATCATTTTCTGTTTACATTGAGGCATCATTCTGGGTGACAACAGAATGCTGCTTAAGCCTAGGGGCATACCTGCATGGGACAAATATTCAGCAAGCTCAATCATGTCTGTCTTCCTATAGTCCAGGGAGGTACATCTGAAGTCATTCATACCAACATGGACTAGGACAGAGTCATAACAGTACCTGTGGTGGAGAGACTTGAGTGCATGTATGATATGGTGGATTCTGGCACCTCACAAACAACTAACTGTGTCTTTCTCCTTATCCAGCCTGGTGAGAGGCACATCTGTGTGTCTCACAATAGAGTCTCCTATGAGTAATATGTTGGCTTTATGGTTAGGCCTTAGTGGTTGCAAGACACTGGTGTGTGGACTGTGCATGATATGGGGTGTGGAGGTTTGTGGAGTTCTCATGTGTTTTTGTCTCTGAGGTCTCCTTTGTTTGGTTTGTTTTTGTTGAGAATTTCCACATACATGGGTGCGTGTTATGTAGTTGTGGGTGATGTTTACTGACTCCATGCACTACAGTGAACTTATGTTAATAATTCTTTAAATTTAAAGAATTTTTTTAGTTATGCAAGACCCCTACTTTTTCATGTAAGAGGGGAAGAAGTATTAGAGATATACTTGTGCATAGCAAATATAAATCCCCATGCCAGACTATATGAAACATGCCTATTTTAAAGGGAACATACCCATGTGGAAGATGTATTTCATGTAAATATGTGGTTCAAACTTTTGAATATATTAATGGTTGTAAATTTGATGCATTAGGTAATTTTGGTTGCAATTCTGAATGTGTTGTTTATGTTTTACGGTGTCCATGCAATATGTTTTATGTGAGGGAAAGTAAGAGGGCTTTCAAGCTCTGTTTGCAGGAACACATTAGAGATATTAAGAACCAGATACTTGAAAGCCTTCCAGCACACTTTTTACAGTACCATAGGGGTGAACCTACAGGTTTGCAGAGTACTATTTTAGAAAAAAATAGAAAAATGTGAAGGATTATCTGATGTTAAAAAGAAACTTAAAAATCTCTTTTTATCTTAAAGTATGGTACTTTAACCCCTGCTGGAATTAATATGTCTTGCAATTAGAAAGTTTTACTATAGTGAGTGACTAATTGAGTATTTAATTATTTGATTGTATAATTGTGCAATTGTTTAAATGCTGCCTTATAGTATATAAGGTGTGTTTTATTACGAGTTTTTTACTCCATTGAAGGCATTGTGTGCTAAGGCATCAAAGGATATTAAATTGCTTTGCAGTTACTGGATTGTCATAGTTGCCTTTTATTTTCCACTTTCTTTGGTGTTGTTTTTCTCCTTATCCAGCCTGGTGAGAGGCACATCTGTGTGTCCCACAATGGAGTCTCCTATGAGTAATATGTTGGGTTTATGGTTAGGCCCTAGTGGTTGCGAAACACTGGTATATGGACTATGCATGGTATGTGGTGTGGAGGTTTGTGGAGTTCTCGTGTTTTTGCCTCTGAGGTCTCCTTTGTTTGGGTTTGTTTTTGTTGAGAACCTCCACATATGTGGGTGTGTGTTGTGTAGTTGTGGTTGATGTTTACTGACTCCATACGCTCTGGGGAACTTATGTTACTGCACAATTTATTCTGGTGTGTATATTCTCATTTTGTCTGGCCAGTGGTTCCCCTTCCCCTTATATGAGTCTCTTTGTCCTTCTTTAGTCCAGTCAAAGGCTTTTTCCACAGTTTCTGCTATCATGTATTTGTATTTCTGGTGTGAGTGTGGTAGAAGTCATAACATCACACACAGGGTTATGGACTTCACACCTCTGAGTGTACCTGTTTAGCAGGATGTCCATCATTGTTCCCTACATCTGATGTGGTCCTCAGACATTTTTTGTTGCAATGTTATTATAAGGCTACATGTTAGCCATAGCTGTCAAACCATCACAGACTGACATCTGGACAGGCCCATATATAACAGGCAGACACAGGCCCACACATGGGGACAGGGCATTAATATTGCTCTGCCAAACATAGACAGTTGGGAGAACGGTTTGGTATTAGCTTGCATTTTCTTATGGGTATTATGTCTGCATCTTCTCTGTCTGCCATTGATGTTTTCACATCAACCTTTATTGTTTTGCAAATAGTTTATCAGGCACATGCAATGTTATGACAAGCAGAACAGGTATACAAGGCATACTTTTGGTCCTTCTGTGACATCCTGACATTCCAGGGGTATGGATGGTGCCCAGTGACATGTTGTCAGTACTGACACAGTAAGGTGGAAGCCATTTATAACCTGGCACTACACTGACTTTCAAGAAGATGCTGACCTACTAGGCACTGTGTAGGTTACTCCGAGCTGTGTACTGCCCATATATGTGGCTCCCTGTCCCTGAAGTGTCCAGCTTTCCTGTAGTAATGGATATTGACTTCTGGACAGTGTGTACAACTCCTACCATAGTTGTAGCTGACATGCAAAATAGTTAGCATGGCCAGTCTTGAAACATGGACGGTGTCAACCACAGTAATGTACTTAGACCACTAAGCCACAACACCCAACAGTAAGTGTTGCCTACTTCCTGACAGTATTATAGATTCATATGTTCATAGGTTAGTACTAGGCTAACTGCCCTTGTGAGCCATTTTAAGCCTAGCCAGTTATCCCCTGTGAGATTCAAACCCTGTACCTTGAGTTTGTAAAGCAAATACATTTAACCATTAGGCCACCCTCCCAACCCTCTTCACCATTAATGCCCTGTCCTCATGTGTGGGCCTGTGTCTGCCTGTTATATATGGGCCTGTCCACACATATACATAGCTCATTGGCCCCTGCATATTGTGGACATGCAACAAGTTAGGAAGTTGATTGGGACAGCCCTGGGAATATGTGCACTTCTGCTATTACCCTACAAACATAAATGTTACTGCATTTCTATGGGAACACAGGTGTGTTGGGGGGAGGGGGGCATACCTCTCAACTGTACACATTTCCACAGACTGTCCATATGTTTGCTTTACATTTTGGTTCCATTTAGCATAATATTGTGCTTGTCTTGGAGAATACTGGCATATCACTAAAGATCGAAGGTTAGAAAGTAATGACAGATATTTGAGTTTCAGACTTCTTACCCTTCAGAGACTTAATGCAACTGCAAGACCTGCTGTAATATCACTCTGTAAATTTGTAAGAGGAATATTTCATCGTTGTCCTTAATTGTGGGCCTCTGCCATACATTTCTTTATAGCTTTGTACAGCTGACTTGCTGTGAGAGGCTGAGAGGTGTGTATGGAACTCCAACACCAGCATCCATGCATGTGACCTATGACCCCACAGTTTGTTAGTCCCCCCCATATACTGCAGTGAGTTTTGTCACCTAGGGGACTACTGCATATTCTGGGCCAGTCAGTATTTGCCAGACATTTCCTGTTGTCCCACATAGCTGTCAGTTGTCTGCTGTTATCCCGGTAGGCCACTCCATTCCCTTGCATACATGCAGCAATACCATAGATATGCTATCACAGCATACTACTCCATTCATTTGCTGTTAAAAAAGTGACTTACCTTGTGCCTGCGGTAGTTGTGAGGACAGTGCTTCAGGGCTGACTCTGTCGGATGCATGCAGTACATAGCCTATACATGGTAAAGTGCAGATAATGTAATGTTTGTGGCATTCTTTTTACTGCGTGTGCAAGTTGGAGAGAGGTGTCAATCCTTGGGTCCCTAGGGTGTCAGCATTTGTGCTATGAGTTGCCTCTTTGCCAAGGCCAGGGTGTACTGGGCATGCCTATATCTGTCTACAGTGACAGGCTCATGGGGGTCCTTCTCTGAGTTCTCCTCTGCATGTTGGGACCTTGGCAATGGTAGAGTGCTTTGTGTCTCTTCCCTGTGATGTTCCTGCTCCAGCTGTTTCTGCAGGATCATATTGTGTAGCATGGCGGATACTTTGAACATATGTGCATATTTGGATGGAGAGTACAGCAGGGCTCCACCAGATATGTCAAGGCAGTGGAACTGTGACTTGAGCAGCCCAGACGTATGCTCTACAATGTTCCTAGCGTGTGCATCATTATGGTATTCTTCAGTGTGCATGTGTGTGTGTGTGTGTGTGTGTGTGTGTGTGTGTGTGTGTGTGTGTGTGTGTGTGTGTGTGTGTGTGTGTGTGTGTGTGTGTGTTTGTTTCTGTGTGTGTGTGTGTGTGTGTGTGTGTTTGTTTCTGTGTGTGTGTGTGTGTGTGTGTGTGTGTGTGTGTGTGTGTGTGTGTGTGTGTGTGTGTGTGTGTGTGTGTGTGTGTGTGTGTGTGTGTGTGTGTGTGTGTGTGTGTGTGTGTGTGTGTGTGTGTGTGTGTGTGTGTGTGTGTGTGTGTGTGTGTGTGTGTGTGTGTGTGTGTGTGTGTGTGTGTGTGCATAGCCAGTATCCCCCACTAGATGGCCGCACAAGATGTCCCCCTGGAAAATGCCTGGTACAGCAGTGATGCATGCCAGATGTGGGAGTCATGATAACTGCCAGGGCTGCCAGCACACACATTGATGATAATGCCCTGGGCATTGCACATGACCTGGCAGTTGATGGAGTGATACCCATTGCGGTTGACATAGGCTCTACCCTCTTCACCAGGTGGTGCTTTGATGTGGACATGAGTGCAGTCTATGGCATCCAGTACCTCTGGGTAGTGTGCTACATGGTGGAAGAGATGCATATCAGTGTTCCTCTCCTCAGGGGTACTGGGGAAATAAATATGCTCACTGGTATGTCTTAGTATTACATCCAGGAACTGGTGGAATACCCTGGATGCGGATGCCTATGAGACCCCATGATGTCCCCAGTAGGTCTTTAGGAAGTACCTGTAGCTAGTGTACTTAAGGCTACACATACCTTTGTTTCCACTGGGATGGGTTCCCCTCTGTTGGCTCTGGGTGTGAGGTGAGGGCAGCAGAGCTCAGTGAGTTGCTGAAGTATGTCCCTGTCCGGCCTGTAGTGCTCTACTATCTCCAGCTCATGTAGCTCCTGAAAGGTTACCCTGGGCCTGAACACTCTTCTCCTCCTCAGTCTGGGTCTGTTGTCAGCATCATCTTCATCACTGACCTCAGCCAGTAGTGCATACAGATGTAGCAAAGCAGCACCAGTCACTATCATTTTGTTAGTTAAAATTCCTGTGTGTGTACTCCAATGGTGCAGAGTATGTGGGAAAAATCAGATTGAAGGGTATCTGCATACTTTATACAGATGTGCTGCAGATGCAGCCTGTGTGATTGGCTGACTATGATGATACATTCCACTTGCCAGCTACATTACTTGAGGGGTTTGATTGGGCCAGTGTTAGTGCCAGAGGGATTATTACTCATTTATAGTTGACTGCCTTTTGTAAGGTGTTTCAGTTTATTTTTGTTTTATTTTCTATTTCTTGTACTTTTAAACCCTGCAACGCACTGCACAAACCCACTGCTGCAGTGTAAACAATTCTAAGCAGATCTGACCCTCCCCTGTACACGAGCATGCTTGGCTTTTCTGAAACCAGCTATGCACAGCTAAGCAGCCTCAGACACATCCCCTTGCTTATCTGTGCTTAGCTGAGCGCAAATAGAATCCACTGAGCTCCAATGTGCTTACACGAAGCATGACACACCTGTATCTGCAGATGCGGTGGCCTCTTTTGCTATTCAATAAACGTAGCTCATTTGCATATGCCTAATTGCATATACCCTACTTACTGCACTACACCAGAGCCTATGTCCTTAGCAGCCACTATAACCTGCCATTGTATGAGTCTGCATGCTGGCCAGTATAATGGGAAAATTCATTTTACCTTTAATAGTCCCCTTTTACTATTTTAAGTTTTTTTTTGCAAGATCCATGTTTGCGCCCCACTGAACTCCACTTAAACTTGGCATATGTGCTAAAAAACACTTTTGATTTTTCATCGATTGCATCACTATTACATGCCAGTGACCATAGTTTTGCCCATTGGCATGCCTAATGCAACTAATACATGCTTTATGTTTAGTTGTCACAACACCGTTTTTTTATTTTGCAGTCCTGTACACGGTTACTAACCACATACATTTTTCTTGTACACATGGCTACTTCACAGATGCCCGTCTGCTTCCTGGATCAGTAAATCACCTCATTTGCATGATTTTCACCAGCAAATGAGGTGATTTACATTCCACAATCGCATCCATGTCAGCATAGTGCTGGGAAACTCGTGCACTCCCCCAGCCTTGTTTCCTGGATCGCTCTGCCTCCTAACTTTGTGTTCAGGCCGAGGCACTATTCCTACATGGAGAATAGCTCCATGTAGGCTTTACTGAATTACCCCCAAGGTCAATATCACATGAGAGGGGGTCCCCTGGACACTGGTGTTAGAAGAAAAATAATTATTTTGGCACTTATTTTTGAATGATTGTAAATGGCTGGGCTTGAATGACTATTGCTTGATCAGTTTCATTTTAAAGCATAAAGCTTTAACTGTATAAAGTTCTGTTATCAACATTTCCAAATAGGTTTGTGTATATGCTAACATGCTAATGAAAATTTGTACTTTAATTTTTTCTTCTTTTTGTTGTATTATTTTTAGGTTCATTCATTTTTTATTTAGTACATTTTAAGGTTTTAGTGAATGAATATTTTTACAATTTTAGATTATTGGGTTTATGCAGTTTGAATGGCACTTTAAATAACACTTTGCCACTTTAAGAAATGTAACTGGGAAGGTTTCATGACATCATCCTTTGATCAGATGACTACTTTGGGCCTTAATTAAAACCTGTTTTTGTGTACAATTTTATCTGAAGAAGTTCATTATTGTTACATGAATGAAAGCTCCTGTCAGTCTATTTGTGGGCAATACAAGTTTCTTCAAGAACCTTTAGTTAATGTTTTACAAGTTTGCCTTTTGTCTCTGCTGTTTTGGTCTGTTTGTTTAATTATATATGTATATATCTGTATATCTATATCTATACATCTATATATCTATATCTGTATATCTCTATATCCATATATATATATATATATATATATATATATATATATATACATACACACACACACACACACACACACACACACACACACACATATATATATGCACATGGTTTACTTTCAAAATATAGAAGTGCAATTCAGCGAACAAGGGAGTGCCAAATGTGTGGTGGCTGATTCCCGTATTACCGAACTGCAATTTAGTGACTGTCCTTTAGTAAATGCCAATGTGCATTTGCTCATATGAAGTCGATATTTTGACTAGAGACAGCAGAACAGTGCAGATCAGGAAATTTACTCTTTTCCTCACTGCAGTGCAGTCTCAGAGTGGGAATATATAATTTGGCAGGGGATGCAGGTGGGCTTGCTTCCCCGCAAAAACTTAAATTATAGCAATGTGCAGTACTGAACAGCATACATTCATACTTCTGTAAAGCAGGGAGGTGAGTGGCAGCAGGTAAACATAAAAATCGAAGACATCGAAAATGCCAAAGTCAATATCATCGGTATCTAGTTTTTGACTTTTTTAGCTAATTAATATGCAAACCGTCAGCATTTAGGCTCGGTATTTTCACCACATTTCTTTATCATTCTCAGGATTTTGACTGCAAACTTATACACACACACACACACACACACACACACACACACACAAATATATATATATATATATATATATATATATATATATATATATATATATATATATATATATATATATATATATATATATATTTAGAATAGACAGGTTATTTTACCAAGTATACAGGGGCAGACAGGACAACTAAGTTTTAAATTTATAAGTAAACAGACATATATATTTAATCAATAAATAAAGTAAGGAAACATCATGTACTATACTGACATTTATTTTCTTTTAAAAACATCATCATGGCATTAATACAAAGTCTGAAGTAAAGAATGAACCAAATTTCCAAAAAGCCATATTGTTCCTTCAAGAGTTTTCAACAGAAGAAAATGGCCTAGCAACCAAAACTGTTCAAGTGAACAGGAAGATCACATCGGGTCAGGGACCCAGTCTATATACAGGAGGATCCTGCTCCCAAAAGGCTGAAAAGTAGAAAAACAGGAAGGAGACAAGAGTTCAGGGACTATCCTCAGCAAATCTTGAGAGATGTAGAGGCACCAGGAATACCTGTTAATCAAGGGGAGGAGCAACTGTGGATATTCATGAATATGACACATTTACTGAAGCACTTAATGAGGTAGGGGCGGTTAGATTTACTCAAATAGTAGACAGGCACAATGACACCTCTTCCAATCAAAGGCCCTGTACCAGAAGTACAAATACTTCCAGTACTCATTTGTTCCTATTATTGCCATTGGTGGCTCCTGACAGAGTGATTCCCTTAGCAGCACCAGATCATAACAGCAGCAATACAATCACCATGGACAAAAACTGTGAAAACATAATCCATGGTTCATCTACCACTGCTCATATATCACAAATGGCAAAAGAAAAGATTTGAAAAGGTGAATTTATAATCATTTTTGATTTAATAGATGTGGGTAGTATACAGAGTATCATGGTTTCTGACCTTAAAGAGTCCAAATACCTCATAGAAGCCCTGGTGGTCTTAAGCAGGCAGCAACCAAAAAATTTAAAGGTAAAGTCCTGGGATAACAGAGTCATGGGATTCATACACTACATTGCAGTTATTATAGAAAAACACCCTTTCATGGCTACCACACTAGGTTACTTTCTTGTCATAAGGAAAGCTCATATCTTAAAAGGACAGATGTCATGACACCACTATGACTAAAGATTCAAGAAGGTAAACATAAAAGACATTCAATTAAAATTCAAGACCAGACATGGTGACACTTGGCTCAGAATACTAGTGGATATAAAATAATGAATTCAGCCAACTAGAAGAATACCCTCCAGCCATTGGCAAATCCTGTTGGGCCTTTAATTCTGGCAATTGTAGCTAGCTGGCTTACAGATTCTCCCACATTTGCAAAATTTTTGGAGGGAAACACCCTGCCATAAGACGCAAGCACAAGGATCTTAAACGGATACTTAGTTTAAGTCAGTTCCAGAACAGGACCCAATTCAACCTGGCATCAACAGTGGACAGGAGAAAAACTTATTTTTGTGGCCTTAACAGAGGCAACAATTTTTACAGGTTCAGATAGTCTGTACTGGAACCAATCTCCCATAAACAGAGGTTCTCAAAGAACTCCTAAAGGACTACCTGGATGAAATGTTAACCAACCTTATCACTGACGATTTCACTAATGGGTTCTACATAAGATCTAATGTTTGAATGCCACTTTCAGGATGCAAAAACTTGATATCAGTAAATAGGAGGGAACAAACATCTTAGTCCCTTATCTCCAAGGAAATCCAGCAAGGTGACGTCAAGGGTCCATTCTGAACAACTCCTTTCAACCCATTTATCATTTCACCACTAGGTCTGCTTCCCAAAAAGAAACCTGGAAAGTATCATTTAATCCACTATCTATTACACCCAGATGCACTGTCAGTAAATGATGATATACACAAAAAAATAGTCCAGAGTGCATTATTAATCATTAGAAGATGTAGTAACCATCATAAATACACTTAGAAATCTGTGGGTGGCAAAAGTAGGCATACAATTTACATTTCGCCTCCTACCCATCTCTCCCCAGGATTGGCACAAGCTAGGCATGGAATTCAAGGGCATGTACTTTTGTGAAACAACCACGCCAATGGGTTGCTCAGCAGTTTCAGTAAGATTTGTCTTTAGTGCTGGAAACAATTGATTCAATCTTTTCTTGGGGGTTCCATACCTGAATAATTTTTTAATCAGAGGAGACTGTGAAACACAAACCAATGAAGATTTTCAGGTGATCATCAGGCTATGTAACTCATTAGGTGTTTCTTTAGCTGAGAGCAAATTACAAGGACCAATTATTGTATTAACATTCTTGGGCACCCGGACAAACACCACACAAGGCTGGTGTTATTTACCAAAAGAAAAGGGTGGCACGGTTTCCAGTTTTTTGTCATCTAAAAGAGCATCCATCAGGCAAGTCATGGACCTGTCAGGTCTCCACACATTCACATGCTGAGCTATATCACCTGGTAGAAGGTTTACCAGGTCTTTAGCAGACCTTTTACAGGAAGGCCACGAGAAACATCACAGTCTCAGTATTAGTGGAGTCAGAAAAGACCTTAGATTGTGATCCTGCTTTCTCTTTGACTAAAACTGCACATCCTTTTGTCAGGTTATTTGGGTATTTAATGAAAATCAATAATAGTTCACTGATACCTCCAGCAAATTTGGCATTCATGCTTATTTCAATGGACTCTGGTTTTCCCATCCATGGCCAAAAAATCTGGTCCTATTCAAGGAGGAGGCCCATCACATTTTTAGAAAATGTTCCGATATGGGACTCAATCCCAATATGGCAGGATCAACTACAAAACAAGCATTTAATATTTACATCAGACAATGAAGCAGTAGTTGAGGTTCTCACCAAAAACTCTTCCAAATATCTTTGATACAACTCTGTTCTAAGGCTCTTGGTTCTCATTTCATTGAAGATCAATCTGTTTTTCACAGCAAAACACACCAACAGATATAAACACAAACTAGCTGATGTGCTTTCTTGATTACAGGTTTACCAATTCAAAAGTCTACCTCCACAATCAGATCAATTCCCCACCCTGATTCCAGAAAGAATCAGGATGACTGGGAAAAGATAATGACATCTTGATTTTGTAAGCCATGGACCAAAAGTACTAACAGAGCTTACACCACTGGAATTAGATATTTTGTCCAGTTTTTAGTAGCTTATAAATTCAGTACCACCAATGGATTCATCATTACCTCCATAACTGTAATATGATGGGATTTGCTCTGGCTACACACAGAATCCATCAGGCAACCTTAAGCTTATTTGCCAGAATATTTGAAGTACATGACATCATCAAACATTGGACAGTGGCTAGAGTCTTTTAAGGGTAGGCTACTGAGAGTTCTTTAAATCACGACAAAGGGTGCCCCCAATGGTTCTTTACTGAAACCTATATTTCTCAGTCTACATACCCTATCTGACTCATATTACAATTATTGCCACTGGGACATGTTATTTTCATAGTTATACTTTGGTCCTCTCCAAGTCAATGAAGTAATTGGTGGACTTAAGTGGTCAGAGGTAATTTTCACTAAGGAGGCAGTTCTAATCTGGATTACCAGGTCCAAGACAGATAAACTAGGAGGTGGACACCACCTTACTTTACAGGGAAGCAAAGACCCTCTCACTTACCTGGTTTCTTGGGGGAGAATACTCAAGTAACTAATCCCACTTGCAAATACTAACAGTACTGTATTCATTAAGAAGGAGGGCCATACGATTATTAACACCAAGTTCTCAAAATAACTCAGGCTGGTTTTAAAACACTTAGGCATTTGCCCCACCCTATATACCTCACATTCATTTTGAATTGGCCAGGCATCAAATATAGCTGCCTCAGTCCAAGCTACTGAAATTTTCAAGAGGTCAGGTAGGTGGTCTTCCATTGCTTATGTAAGATAAATACACTACTCCAACCACAACTAATAAAACACAAAGTTCATTTGCTTCCAGGAGCAAGGACAATTCTAGATACATAATAAAACACAAACACTACCCTAAACATTAAAACAAAACAAATGTAATCTGCACATGATAAAGCATGTTATTAAAGAATGCATCTCATGACAAATGCCTGAAACATGTGCCATATATGATCTGTAACATCATATTATAGTTTAAGTTGATTTTGGCCAAAGAAGATAAGCTACAGCACTAAAGATTTACAGAATGGTGGTGCACTGGCTAATACCACTATATCTTAGTGCTAGGGTTCGAGGTTCAATCCTAGTCTCTGAGAATTGTGTGGGAGGAGAATGCATGTTCTGCTTGTATTTATGCAGCTTTGTCCAGATGCTTTGGTTTCATCTCACATCTAAAAGATATCCTCCTTTGGTTGCTTGCCTAAACTAATAAATTAACACTAAATTTGTGAAGCACTTATGCACAGGACTCCAGGACTCTATCATTCAGATCACATTACACAATGAGATCAGCGTTGTTACAACATTAATAAACAGGAAATTATCTTATTCCATCTTCCTCCAAAAATGACCCCAAGACTGCAATTGCAGGTGTGACTATGACATTTATTGAATGACCTCAGATAACTGCTTAACTTAACTTGTTAAACCACAATTAAATTGCTGTAGATATATATATATATATATATATATATATATATATATATATATATATATATATATATATATATATATGGAGAGAGAGAGAGAGAGAGATACAGTATATTAATATAGATATAAATATATAGAGATATAGGTATAGATAAAGATATTTATAGACTTGTTACACAAGCAAAATACGGTTCTGCATAATATATTACACATTTAACCATGGACACCTTATATGAGTGGCATAACATAAAGCCCTCTTGTGTGGTGTAAATTGCACTTCCTCGACAGTGCTGGCCACTACAGGTGAAACAGCGTTAACCCATGTCATGTTTGTTTGATATTCAACTGGTCCAGAAAAGCAAAGGAGTGAGAAAAAGGGGGGGGGTGGTATCAGCCATAAAGCTACCACCCACCAGGTTACAGCCTTATTTCTCCCTCCTTCCTGGCCATAAAACTATAAGCTTGAATTCAGACAAACTAACTTCTTTACATAAATACAAATAAATACATAACATATACTTCAAATTTAAATAATAATATTTGAACTCTTTATTCTTTTTTAAGCTAATGTGATAAATAACAAAACAACTTTTGCAAATACATAGTATAATCGAAATTTAACATATCCAAACCAAAAATCAATAAGCTTCATCTTTGCTAAACCATGAAAAATCCTTGTCATATAGCTCACAATGATCTATGACTGAAACAGCTGAACCTGCTTCCCTGTGGTTTACACAACTTTTTTGCTTTCTCAGTAGTCAAAGGGTTGATAGAAGCAGACCAAAACATACATGGAGCTATAGCTGACTATACCAAACTCAAACCAGAAAAAAATATGTTGAATAATCAAAAGATCCCAAAATTGAGAAACAATAGCTATTGTTTCATAGGTTAATAGATTTATACTGGGCTAATGACCACCTGGGTCTTAATGAGCCTAGTCATGGAATCCAGCCCAGTTTTATCCCTGAGTACCTTGGACACCTATAAGATGAGGTATGTTAGTAAGGAGGTAACTAAGGGCTATGTGGGAGGATATGTTAGTTTGGAATTAATTTACTTAGTGTTGACCTCTGTCCATCAGAGACTTGGGGGCAAGACCAGGAGTGAATTTGTGATTTTCCATCCAATGATCAAGGTTTTCTTTAAATAGGTTGAGGGATGAACCCTGCTTTTTGTAGACTGGGATCTTATTCCATAGTGAGAGGATCCTTCGAGATGCATATTGGTCTCACCTGCATTTTCGGTTTACTTTCACAATTTCGAGTGAAGGTTCGGTGACCATGGGATGTCGAAATATGGTTAGCTGAATCCCGTTTTGCTGAAGCTTCATTTGTGTGAGTCCCGGTTCAATGAATGCACAATGCATTCACATGTATGAGGTTGATCTTGTAACTAGAGATCGTGTTACAGTGTAAATCGGGAAATTTAGCCTTTTCCCCACTGTACTGCAATGTCAGAGTTGGAATATATAATTTGCAGGGGGTGTGGGGGCATAGCCCCCCCCACAGGGGGTGCAAGGGGCCTTGTCTCCCTGCAAAATCATCATATCAGGTGATGTGCAGTGTCTGACTGCAGCCTACAGATGTCAAGAAAGATCAAATTCACAACAGGAAGCGTGTTTATGACATTCTGACCTTCTTGACATTCCAAGTTGAAGTTTTTAGTCAACGTTTAAGGTATGAATTTATTTTGACTGTCGACTATATGATAGTATACCACATTTTCTATTTATGTTGCAGGCAAAGTTCAGGTCTTCAAATCTAATATTTCTGCTGATGTTTGTTTTGTGGATGTACAAAAGATCAATTGGAGCTGGATCTGAGAATGCCTTATATTTTAGGCTAAGATCACCTCTCAGTACCTTGTAGGAGACTGAATACAGAGATAGGGCCTTAAGGTGATCTTTGTAGGACAAGGTGTTCATATTCTGGTGATTCTCCTGGTGAGGAACCTTTGAGGGAGTTCCAACTGTTGATAGTGCCTGGATAGGTACATACCAAAGGGGGCTTTGCAGTCAATGACCAGTATGATAAGGGCTGAATAGTACGGTACTATAACTTCCCTGGACCTGGACGCCATACCTTTGCTTATGATTTAGGCAACATAGAATATTTTTTCTTACTTTCTTGGCTACGTGCTGGTTGAAGGCCAAACTATTGTCTACATATGTTCCCAGATACCTAACACTCAGGTCAACTCTTAAGGGTGTTTTAACAATGGCGCAATTAGCTTGGGTGAGAAACTTCTCAAAGGGCACCATAATTCATTTCTTTGCATTGAGTTTTAATCTACGGCTTTGGCACCAGTCATTTGTTTGTGTTAGACCCTATTGTAGAATGCCAGTGTCATGGGGTAAAACTATGATAGCTCCTAATTTACAATCATCTGTGAACTTGGTGAGCAGAGGCCTTTGACATTAACCTTGACTTCTGAAAAGTATATGTCAATCAGGAGTGGGTCCAATATGGAGCCATGGGGTACTTCCCTGGTGACCAGTCTCCTGGTAGAGGTGGTCTCACTCATTCTGACTTCTTGGGTCTATTTAAAAGCCAGCCAACAATCCAGCAAGATATATAGGGATTTATACTTAATTCTGAGAATTTCTCAATAATACCTCAGTGGGGTATTGTATGAAACACCTTGGCCAGGTCAAGGTAGGCAGTATGCACCACTTTCCCCTCATCCATATCCTTGGTGACTCTTTCTAAAATGTATTCCAGGATGAATAGGCAAGTTATTCCATTAACAAAGCCAAACTACAATGTGTCAAGTGTCTGTAGGCTGCCAATGTCTTAGATGATCATTTATGTGATAATTTGTTCCATGGCTTTACATATTAATCTTGTCAGACTGATGGCACTGCAGCTCCTGTGGTCAGTTGATAGTTCAACCTTAAGAAGAGGGGTGATCAGTGTGGCCCTCATTTACCTGGCACATAACCTGTTTTGAGGCTGTAGTTGAAGAGTGCTTCATGTAGATCATGCTTTACCTTATTTAGGAGGCATCTGGGGATATTGTCTGGACTCACTGAAGCACTGTTTTTGGCCTTAGCAAGCATGACCAAGACCTCCCTCTGCTGATAGGGGGAGTGGGAGTGAAGTTAGAGCTAAATTTATCAGCCCATAAATTCACTTTGTCACCATGATCAGTGAAGGCTGTGCCATTTATGGCAGGTTCTGCAGTTCTGCACACTACAGAGTTTTACCTTTTAAGGTTCCTGACATGGCCAATGAAGGATTTGTGACTATCCTTAGCCTGAGAGTGTATCCTGACCTTGGCATTGGCCTTGATGGATTTTATTAGATGTCTTAGTTTCTTGTTTAGTTGAATCAGGGAGCTCTTGTCTCTATGAGAGTTGCCCTTTCTGATTTTGGCCATGACTTTTTTTCTTTTGTTGTATACCCTGAGAAAGTAAGGATTCCATCATTGTGTTTGCTTTTGATGTTAGATTTGGGATTATTTCTGGCAGATATGCCAGCTTCAATGCAACCAATTAAATGCCTGTACAAGTATTCTGTGAATTAATCCTGCAGCTGTGTTCTTGGGTTTTGGGGGATTCACAAATTTTGACAAGATATTGCTTACTAGGATGCAGCTTGTTTTAGAATAGTTGCAAGTGTAGTTGAGTTTTCCAGGGTGATTTTTTTTTTAAATAAAATGGGTTTATTATTTTTTTTTATCCCATTGTAAGGAATGTTTAAGCATAGCTGAGTGTGTGTGCATGTTATTCAGCATTGCTGAAACATCCCATAGGAGATAAATAAAATTATACAACTGATCTCATCATGCTGAGGTAGTGTAGTGGTTAGAGTCCCAGCTTTGCATGTAGGCATTCATGGTTTGAGTACCAAAACAGGCACTGTATTTTTACATGGGAAAGCAGTGTTAAGATTATTAGTGTTATTTTAAATTATGTAGTAATTGATATCTGTCAACCAGGGTTGTGTAGCTAGTCTAAAGATAAGTGTGAGTGCATATAACATGTGAAATCACTCATATACACACAGGTGTCCCATATAGTATAGTCAAACCCCATGGTAATGTAATGAAAGCACATAGAGGGACATCATGTAAAGTAGCATATACACCTACTAATATGTCAGTAATGATTAATGAAGCCATAACCTGATATTTTTTTAAATGAAACGTGAGCAATGGTAAGCAGTGCTCAGCTATGACTGGTTGGTGTAGGCATTGCTTCAATGTGAATGTTAAGCAGCAGTCAACTTAGGTAAACAGATTTGCACACCACTAAGCACAGACCAACATCTACCCATTTAATCAGTGCTCAACTTGGTTTAGCAGGTTTGTGCACTGCTAAGCTGTGCTCAACATTTTCAAAATTGACCAATGATGGCAAAGGGTGGGAATATGGCCTTATTTAAACAGCACAGGTGGGAACACAGCCAGTACCTGTTATAGTTCACCCTGTGCAGGAATCATGGCTGGTATAGGTGAGGGTTCACATTTAGGGTGCAGCACTGGGGCATCCTAGAGTCCAGGGTCATGGCTGGACTTCTCGCAAGTAACCATGATGAGACACTGCTGCAGGGCCAGTACCAGGGCTCACAGTATAAAGTGGAGGCCTGGAACCATCTCCTCCATGATTTCACCAGTGCTACCAGCATCCCCTGAACTGGTGAACCAGTCCGGCACCACTATGCTGACCTAAAGTAGAGGAAGGGGCTGATCTTGGATCAGTGAATCCAAGATGCTAGGGATTATTGTGCTCCAGCAGTTTGTAAGTATCACAGACTTAGGTGTACCAAATTCTAGCCTGAGGATGTGATAGGTATGCATAATGTTTGTTTTTCTCCCCTACAGCTGCAGCAGAGAAAGCTAGTAACATCAAAACCCATGCTGACAGACTGCTGAGGCTGCGCCAACAGGCTGGTGAGTAAATATCTATTTTGCAGTATATTGTGCAAATAACTAACAAGGAGTACATTGTTTACTGCTAGTAGGTATACTGTTACTGTAACTGAATAAATAAAGGTTGTCCAACTAATATTTTCTGTAATAAACATCTATAACACAAACTGTTGTGTTTACTCTGGTATGTTGTTGCAGACTTAGAATGGATCTGTAAAACAAGATATACATGAAACGTGAAATATATACTGCACTAAGCTCTGAACCCTGAATTGTAATGTGTAATGTATCAAAGTGTGTTCCATGCAGCACTACCTTGTATTAATCTTTGCTTTCCAGATTGTAGTAATCCAAAGGATCAATGCACAGCACGCTACCTATCTGTCATGCATGCATCACAGGATTGCAAGTTCAGATTGTCTAACCAAGAGACTATTAGGCAGAAACCAGTGAAGCAAAAAACAATAGTTCCCCAGCAGCTCAGTGTGATGAGAAATAGCTTAGTTGTTAATTTAGCACACCCAGACATGGTTCAAATCCAGGGAGTTACACTAAGATGTGTGCATATCAACACACAAGAAATCAGGAATAAATGTAAAAGCAGTCAGGTAGAGTTAAGAGACATTTTCTGCACAGTTTTTACAGGCAAGGAAATGTTGGTAGCAGATGTATGAAGGGTATAATAATAAACAATCATGGCTGTTCAACTGTCCCACCACACACCTGCAAATGACAGCAGGATAGGTGCATACAATATGTACTCTTCTCAATACATGTCTCACTGGTGACAATAGCCCTGGACACAGCTAGGAAAACAATTGAAGTATGCCAGAAGTGCAGTCACATAACAGCAGTCCAGAGTACCCCTTCTGTGCCAGATATGTAACTCTGACATGTATGAGTCCCCTCTATTCATGTACTCAGAGTTGTCACAGTTTGCCCCATACCATTCCAGGCTGACAGTTTAATAGGTATGTTTGTGCTACAGAAGTTATGGGCCATAAGTAGATGTAAAGTCAGGGCAGACCCATAGAGTATTGAGCACTACTGTTGTGGAAAATAAAAGCATAAACAGTTGTTAATGAACTTTTGTCTCTCCCCCCACCCCTTATCTGGATCAATACTATCATTTATATACTACAGGTATGTTGTTTTCCAAACCTAATGTTGGGATTTGTGTTCTATTATTGTTCCTATAATTGATTGGTTGCATTTTACCATATCTTATTCAAATACTATTGTTGGTGGCTTTTTGCCATCAATGTCATTGGCATGCTGTTACGATGCATACTGTTTTTCCATTTATGCATGTGTTCTGTTTGCTATGCAGTTGTTTCAAATCTGTTTTATGGGGTTAATTGGAACACCCATGCATGCCATTATAACTAATCTTGAAATGTTCTGTTCATGATTAACGAACATATTTTGTAAAACCTCAACAGCATAGCACATTTGGGAAGGCAGATTCCCGGTGAATCCGCCTTTTCCACCTCATCTGGCCATGGCACCCAGCACCAGCACATTGGGGAATGAACCCAGGACTTCCTTGTCTGTTGTTCCTCCACCACTTTTGGGTTGGACTGCCTCAGGGGATGGGGTCCACCCCCCGTGGAGTGGGCGCGGACAGGAGCCTGCCACCCACAGTCAGTTCTGGGATATGGTGCCAAGAGTCATCAGAACAGAGTTAGATGACCAGATGTGCCAGATAGATGGCTGCCTGGTGCACCTCGAGGGGCAGGCTGCCCCTCCTGTCCAGCCCCCAGCAGAGCCACCTTCAGGGCTGTGAAGGTGCAGTGGTGACTGCCCATAGGTGGGGACCTCAGTCCCACTGTATCCATTTGGGGGTTCATGGTCTTCATATTCCTAACCATCCTCTTAGTCAAAGGTGTTTACCTCCCCCACATGTCATATACTTATCTGCTGTCTTGCCTGTCTTGTCTGTCTGGAAATGTTACCTATCCTACCCAACCTACCTCCCCAAACATACCTACAGCCCTTCCCCAACATCCCACTCTCACCTTAAAAAAAAAAAAAGGGCATCTTTCCCACAAAAGAAGCATTGCCTCATACACAGCTCTACATTTTGCCCCACGTACAGTGAAACTAGTCAATCTACCCACCATTTATTCTGCAAATGTCTGTTGCCAACACCCCTCCCTGTGGGGTGTGAGGCTGTTAATTCCAAATTCTACACATTATTCACAGCTGTTGCTGCAGAAGAAATATAGAGCTATGGTCCTTTCCTACACCTGTCCTGCACATCCCTAGCTGTTTTTTTTAATGTTTTACCCCCTGCTTGCCCCCATTTCACCACTTTCCTATCACCCTTTTTTCTTTTCTTTAATTAAAATTAGAGCAGCTGTAAGTGGGAGCAAGCGGTGCTAAGCGAAGCTAAGAGGACGTAACTGTCTGTTAGCATGGCTTAGCTTCATGCAAAACCATGCAAACCCTCTTACAGCTGCTTAAAAGTGCTTTAAACACTCCAGCAGCCCTTGTTCTGCCAAGCAATAAAATAATCAGCCCTGCCAACTCTCGATCCCAGGATGCTGTGCACTACAATTACCGTACTGTACCACTACACAATTTGAGTTGTAAAAATCTGTAATGCATTTACAAACATATCATGCATTCTGGTCATTTAACATTAATGAAAAAAGTCATCACCTCTCAGTCTGAAACCCAGGATCATGTGAACTGCAATCACAGCAACGTACCTCTACACCATTTGAGCTATCTGAGCTGTATGAATTTGCAATGTTTTAACAAACATATCATGCATAACAGTCATTTAACATAAGGGGAAAATATACATCCATAGTACTCTTATATATTTATACGATATTTATACGTATATATATATATATATATATATATATATATATATATATATATATTCATACATAGCTATATATATATATATAGATGACCAACCTCTTACTGCAAGACATCTGCAAAAAGCCCAACAAAGTGGGGGGTAAAGGGCAAACAATAGTGACATCTTTGAAATATGCCTGTCATACATGTAGAAGTCTGCTAGAGTGACATGATTTGCTTTAACATATAATTCCAGAGTCCAGGTCTAAAACACAAATGAATGTCATTATTTACTGATGTCAATGCTCACATCATCCAAGTGGTTTGTCAGAAACCCACAACTGTTATGGGCAACAGACCAAACATATGAGCCACGCATCTGGACAGTGTCTAGACATCTGGACAGTGGAGAGGTATGACTGCAGTCATGTAACAATATAGAAAAACCTGTGACAGCTGCCAACCATGTCACCCAGCACTTTCTGAACCACAGTAAGACCACCACGACACTACCACAAATCAGCTCTTTGGAATTACCTATGTATATCCATATATATCATGCACTACATAACTGTAGGGAATAGCAGATATTGGTTCAAAAATGTCCACCCACAACCATTTGCACCACAGTCAAAGCAAATGAACCCTAGAGTAGAACGACTGTTTGAACAAACATACCCTGATTACCAATCACACACTACACCGACATATACTAGCCCAACTCACAGTCTACTGGGAATCATGAGGTGTTACAAGGGTTCACTTCAGAATCTCGAATTACTGAAATCTCGAAGTTCAGTAATTCGAGACCATGAAGCCTAAAACCAGAATGCCGAAAGTGCATAAGAGCGAATTTGAATATCTCTAATCCATGCTTATGCATTTCCAGTGCTTCGTGTCTAGTGTTATGGTGCCAGAAATTGCAAGTGAGTGAGTGTTTGTGTGTGTTTTTGTACATTGTATGTGTGGGTAAGGGTAGGGATGTGTAAGTGTCATGTGAGTGTTGGATTTGTTGGTGTTTGTGTATGTGTGATGTGTATTTGTGTGCGAGTGAGTGGAGGATGGCGTGGTGTGAGTTTTTTTTTTTTTTTTATGTTATGTGCAACCTCGGAGTTGGTATATATAAGTAGGGGGGTGTGGGGGGTGCAGAGGGGCTTGCCCCCTTGCTTATCTGTAGTGTAGGGTTGTGTGGTTTGTGTGCTGTAGGTGGAATGATGTGTGTGTTATGTGGTGTATGGTGTATGTATGTTTGTGATTGTGTGATTCGGGATTGTAGGTTTCGGTTTTGTGAATGGTTTGACTTTATAGTCTCGGGTTACTGAAATTCGTTATTTCAGTAATTAAAGATTATGAAGTGAAACCATTACAGGATATTTCTCAGTCTACTCCTACAAACATATACACCTGATAGACCACCAGCAACTGTAGCAACATGCACAGTCAGAAAAAGGATCTATGACACTCACATCTGCTAATCTCCCTACTCAGCCCAACACACATTTACACACAACACAGCTACACAGTGTTGGCAGTCTGCTAACAATGGCCAGACATATGTAATTCTAAACTGTACCAATTTCCACAGAATGTCCAGGATGTGGACCATATTCATGGCCACTGCCGTATATCACTTGCAGGAGTCTGCTAAGTCACTGGGATGATACCTGGAATGCAGTCACTAAATATTGATATACTTTACCTCTGAACCTCTTACTGCAAGACATCTGGACAAAGCATGACATACTTGGGGGACAGGGGGCTAGAAAGAGGGACATATCTCACATAATGGTGTTACAAACTGAAACAGTTGCTGGTGTTACAGGCTTTGTTGTAACATAACATCCATGAAGGTTATGATGTCTGAAACACCAATGGATGTCAACATTTACTGACTATAATCCTCACATTATCCTACTGATTTTGCAAAAACAGACGTCTGAAGAACAGACCAACCATAACAGGCAAACCTCTGGACAGTCTGCGGACATCAGGATAGTTGAGAGGTATGTCAGGGACATATCACTGTTAGACATCAAGTGATACAGAAAATGCATGTCCAGACAAACCCTGTTAATCTAGCAATAATCTATGTGTATAGCAGCACTACTTACTTACAATCTGTACCCAGTTCTGGAGCTTTGTCCCCCATGTTGTTGTGCTGTCTCCACATGTCCTGTCCTGAGAGGTATTCCAACCTACTGTCTGTAAAGCTGTAGCCCCCACACCTCCATATTGTCCTCCACACAGGCAAGGAAAAGGGGCAAGACCCACATGAAAGATGTAATTATAGCACTGTGTTGCTATAGCATTGGTTAATGGAAATACAACACAGTTGCTCTGGATGCAAGTAGCAAGTGTGACACACCAATTTGTGCACATGCCATCACCTGCTCATGAGCAGTACCTGCAAAAGGCAAGCTTCTGCCTATGCAGCACATGTCTCAACCCATCTACACAAAAATAGACTATGACTTCACAAACCTAATCATTTGCATTGTTGTGAGAAAACATTTAAGCT
Organism: Protopterus annectens; assembly: GCF_019279795.1. Classification (NCBI taxonomy): domain Eukaryota; kingdom Metazoa; phylum Chordata; order Ceratodontiformes; family Protopteridae; genus Protopterus; species Protopterus annectens. The sequence goes on along the minus strand of NC_056727.1, from coordinate 1,128,120,541 downwards.
CTATAACAGGTATGTCAATCATATAAGCTTGTAATGGAATGCAAAAGGGAGGATGCAATAATGTCAAATGGGACATTAAACACTAAGCCTCAGCATGACCTGCTGGATCCACATGCTGCTGTCCGGCACCTATGGCCATTCCCGCTTACCCTGTCTGCACTGACATGGAGCATATCACTGGCCTTTGAGTCACCCCAGCAAAGGTCAGCTCATGTATGACTACTACTGGAGTGTCTGTTGTCCAATACTGAGTGCGTCACTGCTAGGCCAGCTACTTGGGATGTTGTAATTATTTATATGTCACCTGTGAATGCTACTTCGGTCCATATGCTTGTCTTACAAATGTAAGAGACTTGTATAGGGTATGTGCATAGTACACAACAGGTGCAGAAGTGTGTGTTGAACTGTATATAATATACTGAGCCCATACCCGACAACTGTCCAGAGTTTTTCAGACTAACCACGTCTGTCTCATATTTGTAGTGAATGCCTCTTACAGTTGTATATTGTCTGGCACATTACTGGCAACCCATTAAAAACTGAAGTCATAACATATTAGCATACATTTGATTGTCAGATGTCCTATCCTGCAGAGTAGACCTGTGAATGCAACTCTGTCTTTGCTGGCAACTGTGTCTCAGCTAGATTCATAAAGTGACACTATTTGCTGGTCTTTGCCCACCACTGATGTGTGCCTTTGTGCAGATGTCTTGCTCTAACCGGAGCTAGGTGTCTTACTATGAAACCCATGTCAATGCAAGCATACCTTGTCCTGTAGGGTGTCGATATTTGTGCAGTCACTGACACTTGCTTTGTAGCTGTAGAGAGCACACCAACCTTGCCAGGTAACTCATCCCATCATACGTTTGGACCCCAAATGGAGGCCTGCAAAGCCACAGGAGGTGGAGTGTTGGACATTAGAATACATGTACACACCTCCAGGCTGGCCAAACAGTATGACACATGAGAGACATCCCAAGTGCAGTTAACAGCTAACAAAACACCTACTCAAATCATAGCTAGCTACAGGCCTCCATCCATAACTTTGGACACCCACACCTATTGGGACCTGCTGGAATCTGTCAGGATTCAATCGTCTACCCTGTTCCTGGATGACTTCAAATACCCAACCATAGTGTGCATGACCTATGCCACCTGAACATGAATGCACATAGATTCCTCAGCTTTGTCAATGGCAATGCAGTGGATCAGACAGTCAACACTCATACAACATGTGGAAATATCCTATACCTGGTCCTAACCGACATGTGAAGCCACTGTAGCACTCCTAAAGTGCCATCCTCCTTGGTAATATCTGACCACATAGCCATCACTGTGCAGGTCACCATCTCCCCTGCCACCCCCTTTACAGTGTCAGACAGAATTAACTGTACACAAATGACTATAACTCCCCTCAGAGCAGGTAGAAGTAGCTGTACAGCCGATGTCCCATTTACTGGAACTAACAGCAGTGTTCAGGCCCATATCACAATACTATATGGGCACCTACATAGCTCTATAGACTCAGCAATACCTGACAGGACAACATCATCACCCTCAAGGTAGGGTAAACACCTGTGGTGAACAGCAGCAATACACAAATACCATAATAGGTGGAAATAATTGCTAGATGGGCCAAGGAGGAAAAGGTACCTCATTGGCAGCAATGTCACCTTGGTCTGCACAAGCAGATAATGTCACAGGTGATTTGCCCTAAGGCTGTCTTCTTTAAATGCAAATTGGACACATCCACCAAGGCCAATCACTAGGCCTTCCAACAGGTGTCTGCAATTCCAGAGGCAGCACACAAATCTGCTCTGTAGGTGTGGTCATTAACACCACATGCACGTATGGAATAGATATAGGCAACTGGCTGCAGACAGGTGAAATGTAAACATCATTCCGTGACCCCCCCCTGGTACACATGTGCATGCACAGCACTTGCCTCCTCCCCTCATCATAAGGAAGCAGGTCCATAATGCCTTCTCAAAGGCAACACACAGAGGTCTCCACAGGCCTGATACCAATCCTGGCTGCATCCTACATAAACACAGGCATGGGCTCTCAGATCCATTCCGCACTGTAGTCAAACACAGCCTGATCACCGGTGTCATCCCATCTGCACAGAGGTCAGCCACTGTCATCCCTATTCACAAAGTTGGAGAAATCCACCGACCCAGGCAATCATATGCACATCAGCCTAACTAGTCTGCAATGCAAGGGCATGGAAGGCAATATCAAGGACATTAGGAACAGGGACATCAGCGATATCGAAATGCCTGAGCCCACACAGCATGGTTTTATCAAAGGGAAATCAGGCCTGTTAAACCTGATTGACCTCTCTGAAGTGGTCAACACACACAAGGATGAGTGGCAGATGGTGAACAATGCCTACCTTCACCTAGCCCAATTCTCTCACAACAATCACCAGGTGGCCAGGATACATAGGCCTGCATAGCTAGGCACCGACCTATATGTTACCAGATGGGTAGCTAACTGGCCCAATGATAGTACCCACTTGATCAATGTAGTGGAACCCACCTCTAGTAATAGATTCTTCCAAAGCAGTGTATCCCAAGGATAGGTCTGGGTGCCTCTACTGTTTGAGATATATGTATCTGAAGTACAGGACAAAAGCAGTGGTCTGTGGCTGACCAGGTGTACAGATACATGCAAGATGGCCACTGTCTTACATTCCCCTACTGATGTGAGCATCCCCCAAGAGGCACTCACCCAATTAATGACTGATGCAAGAAGCATTAACTCAGAATGAATTCCAGGAGAGGCATCATTCTCCCTGCTGTGGCAGATGTCATCAACACTAAGTATGACAGTAATAATGTACTGAGCATGCAATCAGGTGTGAAGAAACTTGTGCACCAAGGTTGGTAGCAACCTGACAGTTTCCCACGGTGTGGGCACCATTGTACGGAAGGCTGTCTACATGGCCCACCTCACAAATATGACTATGTCATCCAGGAACTGAGAGGTCACAACATCCATGTACTCCACCCTTATCAGACACATTGCCAAGTACAATGGCTCCTTTGGCATGTACCTTGCCAAGCAAATGCAGCAGTTGCAGAGACCATGGAGGTTCCTGACCAGGCAATTCCAGAGTCAGCAACACCTATCCTGTATAGTAGGCTGAAAACCCTGTCCCTGTACTCAGTCTCATAATGACTGATAATAGGTGACCTGTGTCTGGCATACAAGGCCATGTCCAAACCAGCCTTGATGGTGTCTCTGCATATCTATAAGACAAATTGCACTCACGCATCATGTATGCAAGGCCCTCACCTGCTCTGTGACATGTATAGTACTTGTTTGCAGGATAGTCTGGTGTCCCACACAATACACTCTCTGTAAAATACACTCCTTCCCCATGTCTAGCAGTGTACATGTATAGGCCTCTGGAAGAGGAAGCTGGACAACTGCATGAGAAATGGATGAGACACCCGTGGCATCCTGCGTGTGTCCCAGATGGGCAGGGGAAGCAGGTGATGGCTTAGAAGGGGCATGGGCAAAAGTCTGGGGTAGGCTTATGAGGACATCAGAGCCAATAGCCTGGTATCATCTTATGAGGCTATGCACCTAGTACTTTACATGTGTCCTGTATGTATTGCAGACTGTCCTACAATGTTGTCTGAAATGAATCCCTGTGAGTCTGAACTATGTATGTACTGCAGTGATAGTGTATAGTCCTGTCCCTTCATCAGTTATCATCACATATTGTTACACCTTGTCAGAGTGTGCGGTCTGTATAGCAGTAGGTAAGCTCTTACAGTACATGCATATGCACATGGTGACACTGTATAGCTCACTCCAATAGAATTGGTCTTGGCCACAGTTACCATTCTCCTACTAGGCCCATCACACAGTAAGATTTGTCACCCTTTGTTGTGAGCCAGACAGTAGCAGTGATAGAGATGGATTGCGGCAGGTAAAACTACTATAAGGTTTGCCCTGAAGGGCCCATAGGTGTCACAGCTGTGCCAGACTGTACCAGGAGTGTGTGTGTGTGTGTGTGTGTGTGTGTGTGTGTGTGTGTGTGTGTGTGTGTGTGTGTGTGTGTGTGTGTGTGTGCGTGTGCGTGTGTGCGCGTGTGTGCGTGTGTGTGTGTATCCCAGCAAACATAATACTGCAGGGTATTACTTTACATATGTTGTGTTCCCCTCACAGGTGAACACAGGGGTTGGTGTCCCTCCCCCTCATGACCTGATGTCAGTGTCTTAGTGGACTTCCATGATGATGGTGCTAATAGTAAGACATAGGTGGGGTCGTCAGTGCCTGGATCTGTGCCATTGTTTTGCATCCTACTTTCACCCACCATGTCCCTGCACACAGTCAGCATGCCCACACATGCCCAGTCCCCAGCAGCCATGGATCGTGGACAGGGTAAAGGTGGTGGCATGGAAAGGCTAGTGTGTTGAATATGGTGAGTGTGAGTGTAGACACCAGCCATAGGCAGAGGGCAGGTGAGGTCATGCACAGGCAGATGGACAAGGGTGCTCAACAGAGAACTGCTGCCCATCAGGCCCCTGTTACAAGTGCCATGGCAGGTGTCACCAGATGCATGTTATGGTCCGTCATGGAAGCACAGGCTCGTACTGACTGCAACACCAGACAGATGCTCAAGGTCATGAGTTCAGCACTCCCTGAAATGTGTGGCAACTTCCACGGCAGTTGTGATGCCATACGTCATCCTGCCAATGTTGGGGATAGACAGTGGGTTGAGACATTGTCACTGCTTGACTGTGCATTGTCTGTGATTGAGCATGCAATGGGAGTAGGGCATTGGCCAGGTGGATGTAAGTCAGGGACATGATCAACTGTGAGCTCACATGGCCATGCACATTCACAGTCCCATAGTGGTAGTATCAATAGCATTACTGAAGAGAGGGCTTTGTCCACACCACACCAGGGCAGGCCATGCACACGTTGTCCAGGCCAGTCCCATCAGGGATGCAGGTCCAGCAGACAGGAGTTACCATCAGGGCATACTACTGCATCTGTTCTTGGGCCTGGTGATGCCAGTGATACTCCTGGTAAAACCAGTTACCACATCCCTGCCAGGGGACGGTGAACCATGCATCCTGCCATGTACAGTCCACAGCTGTCTAACATGGACCTGTGTTTGGGCATCCACATTGCTTACAGGTGTGCAGATGAACACTCACACATCCCTATGCCAGGCTAGTCACCACCAGACATGCACAGCTCCTCTGCACAGCCCAGCTGTACATCACCCCTCCAGACACACACACACACACACACACACACACACACACACACACACACACACACACACACACACACACACACACACACACACACACACGCACCCAATCAATGTCAGACATATGGCCCAGCATAGGCCACTGGCAATCCAACACCACACCCTATGCATGTGATGATACATGTGCCACAACCCTATTATCCACACCATCGATGCTATGATCATATGGGTCTGATGCACAGGGTGACTATAGTACAGTGTAGCAATGTCATGCTGTGTAAGGTGCTGTCTGTTGGCAGTAGTTATAGGTACACATTGAGGTGTTTGTACCTTGTTAGCCATGATGCACTATTGCTGTTAGTACTGCTGCCTGACTGTAGTGTCACGTACTGTATTCTGGTTGTGTTCCAGGTATCTGTGCATCTGCAGGCTGCGGGCCTGCTGGCAGTAGCAATGTTGGGTAAGGTGGAGTGGTAACACAGTCACCTTATCATAGCCAAGGTACAGCTGTACATGCACATGTTTACCAGGAGTGTTTACATGCAACAGTGTGTGAGGGGCAATTGTGGCAGACATTGTGAGTTTGAATACATACCCTTGACGCAGCCACCTAGCCCGCATACATGTTACCTGGGTGTTCCATAGGCCCACAGGCTCAAACATACACAGGAGGTTACCTGAGAACTGGCACTAGGTCCCACACCAGCTTAGCCATTACATTCACTGCAACAGATTCAGCTAGCAGTACCTGTTGCCCCTGCCATTTTTGAGACATCCACTCAACCATCATGCAGTTGATGAGGGTTTGCCTGGTACTGTTTATGACAGGTTTAGGATATGTATTCCTGGCACAGTTCAGCCTGTGTTAGTCTAACCTGAAAATCACAAGCATATGTGTCTGCTATCTCATATGCATATCTAGCCTCTCATACTGGTAGTGCACACAGAGTCATAGTCCTGTACATGGGGAACTGATGAAGGGCTAAGCACAGCCCCTACCTGCACAGTCTTATGAATGATAGTGCTAGCTACATAACATAGATAGCACAGCGGTACTGTATTGTGGCAGTGTCTGTCAATACTATTGAAGTAAATGACAATTGCAGGGACTGGTAGGATTGGCAATGGTGGTTTCAGAGGCCCTTAACATGTTAGAGTCATCTCACATACATACCTGCACACTGCTGCATGGGGACATGCATTGAGACACACATGCACATGGAGGTGATACTTATCAGAGTGGATAACCTACCCATCTATTAATGTACAATACACAGGGATACGACCATTGCACCCCAGTGGCTTGGTGTTAGAAACTGTGTAACTGTGCTTGTACAGTGGATGACATCTGTATGGGCCAACACTAGTTTGCCAATGGAGGAGTTCACAGGGTGGAAGAGGCACACAACATGGTATAGCCATCACATACACACACTGAAGACAGCTACATGGGATGTGCATATGGGAACACATACACAGTTGCCAATAGACATATAATTAACCATACATATCCACTTGTATGTACTATAGTGTTGTGTACACATGCCATGCTCTACATACATTATATACCTGGGACATACACATCCTCTTACAACAGGTAATCTTGCAAATGCCTTTATGACTAGTGGGATAACCCATCAGACATGGCAATTGATTTTATCTACTGCTCCTACATACCTGCACAAGGGATAGTGTGACAGACGTTTTATCAGCATGACATGTCAGTCAGGTATGATATTGGATGCTGGCATATGTGTCACTATGGTAACTGTGACATCTTTGGCAATATTATCACAGGAATGCTCATTGTCAGGGGACACAGACAACATATAGGTTGGAAGCATGTGGATACCCCATGTACAACTGTACAGATGATGGATATGGGCTGTATAGTGTTACATGGTGCATGTGAGGCAGATGCCATTGACAGGGTCTTTAAAGTAATGTCATGAGGAGGGGGGTCAACAGGATGTAAAATTGTGTAACCTACACACACAACAGCCTTAGGGGATAAGCTTCACACACTGCTATAGTTGTTGGTATTGAGATTAAAACATCTACCTATCTATTTCCACTATAGTATTATGCAGATATTGCACACACCACAGAGCTAGAGGGCTGACAAGTGTATACAGGTACATCTAGGATGAATGACATCAGCTGGCCTTGTCAAGTAGGGCAATGGTACGTATACTGGCTGGTACATGCCTCCAAATGGTATAACCCACACCCCCAGTGGACATGATTCTCACCCATATACACACACAGAGTTTCACAGTTGCCAGTATTGAGATTAGAACCCCTACCTATCTAGTTATGTATACCACAGTGTTACGCAGTTATCACATGCATGATGGAGCTTATAGGATTTAACAGTGTCACAAGGTATGTCTAAGGTGATTACATCAGGAGCCCTTGTAAATTATGGCACTGGGAAATGTACTGGGTGGGAAGATCATCAAAATACATTACCCTACAAACATACCCACACCTTCACACACACGTTTGCCACAACTGAGTGTAGAACTCCTGCCAATTGAGCTATCTGTACTATACTGTTATGTACTTATTACATGTACCACAGAACTTATACAGCTGAATCCTGTCCAAAGGTACTTCTAAGGGCAATTACATCATCAAGACTGCTAAAGTAGGGCACTGAGAAGTGTTGTGGGTGGGGAAGTCCTCAAAATACTTCATCCTACAAACTTACACACTTGCAAACTCTTGCACATACACTTATGCACACACACAAGTTTGCCAGACATGAGACTAGAACCTCTGCCTATATAGTTGTTTTTACTATAGTGTTACCCAATTATCATATGCACTACAGAACGTACAGGGTTAACAACTGCCCAAAGGTGCTTCTAAGGGGAATTACATCATCTGGACTTCTAAAGTAGGGCACTGGGTGGGAAAGTCCTCTAAATACTTCATCCTACAAACATACACACTTATTGGACTTGAGAGTAGAACCCCTGCCTATCTAGTTATTTGTACTATAGTGTTATACACTTATCCCATGTGCTACAGCACTTACTGGACTGACAATTACCCAAAGATGCTTCTAAGGGGAATGACATCAGCAGGACTGCTGAAGTAGGGCACTGGGTGGGAAAGTCCTCAAAATACTTCCTCCTACAAACATACACTTATACATACAAACACATTTGCTGGACCTGAGAATAGAACCCCTAACTATCTAATTATTTGTATTATAGGGTTACGCAGTTATCACATGCCCTACAGAGCTTACTGGGTTGATAACTCCCCAAAGGTGCTTCTAAGGGGAATAATATCAGCAGGACTGCTAAAGTAGGGCACTGGAAATTGTTATCAATGGAAAGGTCCTCAAAATATGTCATCCTATAAACATACACACTTACACACACTTGTACACACACATCTGCCAGACTTGGGAATGGAACCCCTGCCTGTCTAGTTGTCTGTGCTATACTGTTACATAGTTATTACATGTGCCATGGAGCTTATAAGACTGGGACTGTGCAACGGTACTTCTAAAGGGAATGACATCAGCAGGACTGCTAAACGGGGGCAGTCTGAAGTGTTGTGGGTGGGAATGGCCTAAAACTGCTTCACCTACAAACAAACACACATTCTCTCACTCTGACACACACACTTACATTTGTCAGGGCTGACATTAGAACCCATACATATCTAGTTATTTGCACCATAGTACTACACAATTACTGCATGCACTACAAAGCTTATAGGCCTGATATGAATCCAATGGTACTTCTAAGGTGAATAACAGCAGCATATCTTGTGAAATAGGGCAATGGGAAGTGCACTGAGTAGGAGCAGTCTCCTAATACTTAGACCTATGGAGGCACACACACACACACACACACACACACACACACACACACACACACACACACACACACACACAGGCAGGTGATATGAAATTATAACCCTCACCTCACTACTATTACACAATTGGGCTCACCTTTTATGATGGCACGTGACTGCTTACAACTGGTATGCCACTGTCCACAGCAAGACATCACTGTATGCCATTCAGGGTATCTGTTTGTGTGAGAGAAAGGCAAAAACACAGGTGCCAGATGAACAGCTCAGTCTTCACCTCAGAGCCAACAGTATGTATAAAAAGTCGAACTGCCACAGTAGTAGGAAAATTCTTTATTGCAAGGGCAAAGTGAGCGCTTTCATGATCTTCCAGGTCGCTTCATCAGACTTAATAAAACATCCCATGCCTTCCTTGATATATATACTTTCAAAGTAACCAATCAGTTAAGAGAAACAATTAAATATTTATATCAAGCTCAATTTAAAAATATTAGAAAAAAAAAACATGAAATAGACATAAAACTGTTAAAAACGGTATACAAGTTCAAAAGTGAATGCCTATAGGATCATGCAGAAGAGAATTAGTGGTTTAAGGCTCTTGCCTTTAAAAATGGTTTCAAAGAAACAGTTTCATTAATACTTGGGGGTTTGTCTGCATGTAGTTGCAGAATCCATTTTTGCTCAGTCTCTTCTGTTCTATTTCTAATGTCACCCCTCTGATATTTTCTTCAAGAACTTCTAAAACAAAAAAAACTAAAAACATGGTGCATCCCTTCAGCTTCTACATGTTTAGCTAGGGCGCTGCTCTCCTTTTTATTTACTATGCCCCTCATATGTTCTAGAATGCATTCTTTGATCTTTCTATTGGTCTTGCCCACATAAAAAGCTTTACAATATTGGCAAAAAGTAAATATAGACTATATTTCTAGTCCTGCAGTCTGAATAGAAATTAAATTAAATTCTAAACTTTTGCTGTGAATGTACAAAAGTGCTACATAACAAAATGTACTTCCAAGACTTGCAGTTCCTGCATCTATATGTCCCTATCCTATCTGATGTATTCAGGGACTTATGTGTTTGGGTTTTATAACATAGCTGCCTTTTAAGTGATTTTTTGTTTGTAAATGAAGACTGGGTTCCAGAGATTATGAAGCCTTCAAGTTCTTTGGTGGCTAACAATATGTTCCAGTTCTTCATAAATATATCACAGAATTGACTGACATCAGTTGCATATGTAATGGGGAACCTGAGTTTCTCATTCCTAGAGTCAGTTTCAGGGTTATCTCTTATAGTTTGTTCTGAGAGGTAAGGGCTACCCTTCCCTTGATTTTCTTGACATACATATGGTGATGTCTATTTCAATCTGGTTATATCCTCTATCAAGTAGTTCTCCTTTTAACACTTCCATAGACCTCTCCAACTCATCATTTTTACTATGTAATCTTGAGGCTCTCTGGAACTGCCCTTTCATAATGTTCTTGCTAACATGTCTTGGATGCATGCTGTTTTTATGTAATATGGAATTATTTCTACTTGGTTTTCTATACAGGCTGGTAGCCATCTGCCCCATTTCTGATTTTTTCACTAGAACATCAAGGAATTCTATCTGTTCATTTGATTACTTACAGGTACATTTTAAAAATGGTGTCATTGTGTGTAGGTACTCTAAGAATCTACCCAGCATCTCTATTGCATTTTCCCATAGAAAAGATATGTCATCCACAAACCGTGCATACCACAGAACATATTTGCTAAATTCATTTCCCTGTAGTAAAAATGTTTCTTCCCATTGGTCTAAAGTTAGGTTGATGTAGCTGTTTGCACAAGCTGTGCCCATAGCTACACCAACCTTTTGTAGGTAAAAATCTTCTTTAAAGACAAAAGCATTATTGTCCAAATTTATTTCAAGCAGACTGGATAACAGATTCACTTTATCATTAGAGAAAGCACATTTAGAACATAGCAAGCTCCTAATGTTCTTTTTTTTACCTACAAAAGATTGGCGTAGCTATGGGCACAGTCCCTCTGTGCCTGTGGGGACCTTGGCAATGATGGGGGGGCTATGTGTCCCTTCCCCATGCTGTTCCTGCTGCAGCTGTTTCAACAGGATCATATTGTGAAGCATGGGACATACTATGAACATGTGTGCACACGTGACTGGAGAGTACTGCAAGGCTCCACCAGATATGTCAAGGCAGCAGAGCCATGATTTGAGCATCCAAAACACATGCCCTATAATGATCCTGGTTTGTGCATGTGCTTCATTATGGCATTCTTGAGTGTGTGTGTGTGTGTGTGTGTGTGTGTGTGTGTGTGTGTGTGTGTGTGTGTGTGTGTGTGTGTGTGTGTATTTCTGATGGGTGTCATCATCCACAGCTGCAGTGCATAGCCAGCATCCCCCACCAGATAGCCACATGGGATGTCCCTCTTGGCAAATCCCTGACACAGCTGTGAGGAATACCAGATGTGGGAGTCATGATAGTTTCCAGGGCTGCCAGTACACACATTCATGATAATGCCCTGGACACTGTACATGACCTGGCAGTTGATGGAGGGGAAACCCTTGTAGTTTATGTAGACCTACCCTGCTCACCAGGTGGTGCTTTGATGTGGATGGGCGTGCAGTCTATGGCACCCAGTACCTCTAGGTATTCTGCTACATGGTGGAAGAGGTGCATATTGCTGGTCAACTCCACCTGGGTGCCGGGGAAGTAAATATGCTCACCGGCATGTGGTATCATGGCGTCCAGGAACTGGTGGAGTACCCTGGGTGCAGATGTCTGTGAGACCTCCATGATGTTCCCAGTAGATCTTTGGAAAGTACCTGTAGCTAGTATTCTTAAAGCTACACATACCTTGGTATCCATTGGGATGGATTCCCCTCTGTTGGCTCTGGGTTTGAGTTGAGGCCAGCACAGCTTGATGATTTGCTGAAGTATGTCTCTGTCCACCCTGTAGCACTCTACAATCTCCAGATTATGTAGCCCCTGGTAGGTTACCCTGGGTCTGAGCACTCTTCTCCTCTTCTTCAGTGTGGGGCAGTTGTCAGCATTATCCTCTTCACTGCCGTCAGCCTCCAGCACATACTGATATATCAAAGTGACAGCAGCCCCTAACATTTTATTGGTTAAAATTCTCCCATGTGTGTACACCAGTGGTGCAGAGTTTATGGGAAAAACCAGACTCAAAGGTGTTTGCACAGTTTATACTGTTGTGCTGTAGATGCTGCCTGTATGATTGGCTGGCCATGATACATTCCATCTGCCTGCTATTTTTTTTGTACTTGATTGCTTTTATTCTATTTCCCTTTTTTTTTTCCTTCCCATTTCGGTCCCTTTTAAGCCCCTAGGTACGCCATGCAAACCTGGTGCCCAAATGTAAACACTTCTGCTATTTCTGGTTTTTTTTTTTTGTTTGGTTTTAGACCCAGTACGCGCAACGCAAGCCTGTTTAGCTAAGGTAAACAATGAGAAATGACCCTCCTGTGGACATGAGCATGCTCTTTATTTCATGGAATAAGTCAATACAGCCTAAGATACATTCCCTTGTGTAGCTGTGCTTAGGTAAGCTCAAATGGGAGCTGTGGAGCTCCAATCTGCTTACACGAAGCATGACACACCCCCTTTTCATGTCAGCTGCTTCTCCTGCTTATACCACTGCCTTATTATTTTATTTTATTTTACATTTGTTTACCGGGCTAGTCTAACTGGATACATGTCCATTTTCAGTAGAGGCCTGGGGAGATAAGCTCCTAGGTAAGACAATGAATTTAACACAATTCTATCTACGGATATAGAAGACAAATAAATTCTATTTACAGTGCCAATTACAGGTTATCATAGTAAAAAAATAACAGTGTAGAATACAGGCATAACAAAGGATGCAGTTGAAATCCCAAAATTTACAGTGTAGAATACAGTCATAGCAAATGAAAGTAATATAGATTAGGTGTTTTAGAGATAGTTGGTAGAATTAGTTTTATAAGGAAGAAGTTTCTTTAGATGAGTAGATGGGATGGGAAGATCAGAGTATTTAGTGACTCTTGAGCTAGTCAGGTTTAGAGCATGGGCATAACCAGTAAGTTTTGAGATGCACTTTCAGATTGTTTTTGAAACAGGAAAGTGGGGGAAGTGTGGAGAGTTCATTTGGTAGGAGATTCCAGGCTTTTCCAACTATATTAGAAAAAAGTGAGTCACCAGCCTTGTTGTTTGTTTTAGTAGTATGTGCTAGAAGTTTCTGAGAAGACCTTAAGGAATCTAGGTTTTTATAGGGAGTGATTAGTGTGGAAAGAATAGGTGTTTTGGAAGGTGTGTAAAGGGTTTTGTGAGCTATAGTTAGTTGATGGTATTTAATTAGATTTTGTAGTTCAAGCCATCCTAGCTGTTTTAAATTAAGGCAGTGATGGGTTCTAAATGGGTTACCTGTTGCAAATCTGGCGATGTTATTGTAGGACATTTCCAGTTTGCTGAGATTATTTTTAGATAGCTTAGTAAAAATAGGTGAGGCATATAGAAGAGGAGAGATTAGATGAGTGTGTGCTATTGTGGTTCGAGCTGAAGGTAGGAGAAATTATTTTATCCTATATAGAGAGCCTAGCTTTTTGTTGACAGTTTTTATAGCATTGTTTATATGGATATCAAAGTTTAGATTATTGTCAATGGTGACTCCTAATAGTTTGGTGGTAGGTTCAGGGGATATAATAGTTTTATTGGTAGAGTTAACTGAGAAATCCAATGGGGGCGATTTTCTAGTAGGAGAGAAAAGGAGGAGTTTAGTCTTTTTGGGGTTTAAGAGAAGGCATCTATGTGTGAACCATTGTTCAACTGTGTTAAAGACTTGTTGGGTAAGGTAGAAAAGTTCAGAAGAGGAGGGGGCTGAGCATATCAGTGTAGAGTCATCTGCATATTGTATGCATGTGGTTTGGGGGATGGCAAGGTGAAGGTCATTGATGAAAATGGAAAAAAGTAGAGGTCCAAGGATGGATCCTTGGGGGACACCAAGACTGACTGGCAAGTGAGTAGAGAGATACTTGTGCCATAGTACGGCCTGTTGTCTTTTGTCAAGGTAAGACTGAAACCACTTTATGGAGGATGTATCAAGTGACAGGGATTTTAGTATTGTGATGAGAATTTGGTGATTTACCATGTCAAAAGCTTTAGACAGGTCAATAAATAGGGCAGAAGAGAGTTTGTTTAGATTGCGGTGTTTGTTGATACTATCTGTGAAGAAAAGAAGGGCATTAGTGGTGCTATGTGAAGGTCTAAAACCATGCTGACAGTTGGCTAGTAAATTATTTTGTGTTAGATGGTGAAGTAGTTGTCTGTGAATGCATTTTTACATGATCTTTACCAGAGGTGAGAGGAGGGCAATGGGACAATAGTTGGAGAGTTCAGTGGATTGCCCACCTTTGTGGAGGGGGATAATATGGGAAATCTTCCATAAAGTAGGGATATAACTTTCGGTAATAGTTCTATTGATCAGGATAGATATTGGATAGGCAATAGCTTTAGCGGCTAGTTGTAGGAATTCAGCAGGTAGTTGGTCTGCTGAGGGAGAGCATGGTTTCAATTTCTGAAGAAGGGTTAGTATATATGATGTTGGGATGGGTTGAATGTGAAAAGAAGGGGGAGAGGTTGCTTTATTAGTAGGTAAAGTAAAGTTGTTAGGTGAGAGCTGACTAGCTAGTGTTTGTATAGTGTCAGTGAAAAAGGTATTAAAATCATTGGCTATATTTATTGGTGTTTTGTGTTCAGTGTTTTGAGGGTTAGGAGTGGTGGATTGACCTGGATCAAGTAGTTGGTTGATACTAGACCACAATTTCTTTGGCTTGTTTTGACTGGCTTGTTGGGATAGGAGGTAGTAGTTTTTTTTGTCAGATATTATAACTTTTTTAGTTTGGTTTCTTAGTTGTCTAAAGGTCTGTTGGTGTATAGGGTTTTGAGTTTTTCTCCATTTTGCCCAATGTTTGTTTCTAGCATTGATTTTTTGTTTGGTTTCTTTAGAGAGCCATGGAGCATGTTTGTTTTTAGCTCTAATTTCTCTGGTAGGGGCATGGTGGTTCAGGATGGCAAGGAAGTTGGAGTTAAAGTAACTAATGGCTTCATCTAAAGGTAGGTTTTGTAAGGGTGACCAGTTACATGCTATTAGTTCCATCTGGAAAAGTTCAGGGTTAAAGTTCTTTTTAGATCTGTTGTTTTTAATGGATGTTGGAGAGGGAAAGTTGGTTTTATGTCTGATGATATAGGTAAGAGAGTGGTCACTTAAATCATCAGGGAGGGTTCCTGAGTCATAAGTATGAGGATGATGGTTAATGAGAATCCAGTCTAATAAGCTTGATTTCTTGTTGGATTTATTTATCCTGGTAGGGGAGGTAATGGTTTGGGAATACCCATATAGGTTTATATGGCTTGAGGGGAGGTTGCTGCAGAAGCAGGTCCAGTCAATATTTGTGTCACCTAGAATGATGGTTTCTTGAGGTAGGTTTTGGGATAGCCAGCAAAGTATATTTTCCATGGTTGCTATGGAATTACCAGGAGGTAGATATATACAAACGATATAGATGGATTTGGCATTGTTAATAAGAAGTTTGGAGACAAGAATTTCTGCATTGGAGTCTAGAGGTGGTTTGCAGTTATGAGTGGTTAATTGTAAGCTAGGTTTATATAGGACAGCAACTCCTCCACCTTTTTTGGAAGTTCGGTCTAGTCTTAGGATATTATATCCAGGTGGGATGATCTCATTGTCTTTGGTTGTAGGTTTTAACCAAGTTTCTGTTAAGCAGAGTATATCAGAGGAGTAGATTTCAGTTAGGGCTTGGAGTTGAGTTACTTTATTGTTTATACTGCGTATATTAGGATGAGCAATAAAAAGGGAGTTAGATCGTTTGAAAAAGGCTTGGGTAGGACATATTTTGGAGTTGAGAGGAGAAAAAGGAGTTGTTAGGGGCCCTGGGTTAGGGTGGATGTCACCATCCTTTAAAGAGAGTAGTAGGTTTAGATAGTATAGGTTATGGATTCTACTATAATGAGATAGACATTTCCTGGGGTTTAGGTTGTTGTATTTTGTGTGTTGTGTTCTATGATATTTAGGAAGTATGTAGTTAGATGAGAATGTTATACTAGCATGTGTAAATTGTAGATGTGAGTTTGGAGAGATGGTTTCTTTCTTGGGATAGTTTTGGATTGGGTCTAGTGGGTTTTCAAAGAAGGTGAATAGATGGGTGAGGATTAAAGGAGGTAGTAGTGAGATTGTTAGTAAGAGTGTGATAAAGGGTGGGATGTGTTGATTATTCATTTTATGAGTAGATACTAGCTCTAACACGGTTAGGTGAAGCCAAAGAATGGTCTCCCATTTAGTGATTCAGTAAAATGTGTTGATTTGCATACCCCACTGCCTTAGTCCCTGGTTACACCACTACACCACAGCCTTCCTCCTTAGCAACCAGTGTTATCTGTTATTGTTTTGATTCTGTATGCCATAGACTACAATGGTAAAATGCAGACTTCACTTAAAATTGCCTTTTCACATTTTCTTTTTTTTATTTTCAGTACGATCCCGTTGTGGGCGGCTGCTCTATGCTTAAATGGCTGAAATCTGCCAAAAAAAATAAACTTTGATTTTTAAAATTTTGCAATACATGCCTAAGGATTATAATGCATGCTTTACTTTGAGCTGTCATGCCTCCATTTTGATTTTAGCAGAAATGTATTTGGCTAGTAGCCAAATACATTTCTGCACCTCACACTGTTCTTGCATGGATGCCTGCCTGCTTACTGAATTGCTAATTCACCTCATTTGCATGGTTTTCACCAGCAAATGAGGTAATTAGCATTATTTAGTGGTGTCTGTGCAGGAACAGTGCTGGCAGGCTCGTGCATACTCTCAGCCCTGTTTACTGGATTGATCGGTGGCCATATTCCATGCAGGAGCTGGTACACTATTCCTGCATGGAGAAATCAGGTTATTGAATCCCATGGACTGTTTTCTCAAGGCAGTTCTTCAAAAAATACCCAGTCTTCCCTTTTGATACATTCACATCTCTGCCCTAGTTCTTTCAAAAATGCCATCTATCTGTAAAATATGCATAGATAATAAAAACAAAAATGGGAGGGGGTAATGGGTATTGTGTGGTTAACAAAAAATTAAGCTGAAATAAAATTAAACTAAGCATTTTGGGTGTGCTGACCCAGTTAGAGGGTAACTATACTGAAACCATTTGCTTGCATCTAATGCTTATCTTGTATATATGTATTTAAATAAAGGTGCTCTAAAAAATGGAGAAAATAATTGCAACTAAGTAACTGCTTTACTGCATTAATAATATTTAAAATAATAAATAAAAGTTTATGTACTTGTACAAACGCGCGGACTGCTAATGATAACTATTGTTAGTAACAAAAGAGGAGTAATGGATAATTGATGCTGATGTTAAAAAGGGGGAGGGGATGGGAGAGTTTGGGATGGTTTACCATCTTTTGTTTTTCATATTATACTGGGCACTGAAATTGCAACACTAATATGTCATTTAGACAATTGTTATACATACAAACCATACTGCGTCATTCAAAATACAATATCTTTGTATAACAAATTTTACAGGCTTGAAGTAAGAGGTGGTATTCATAGACAGCTTGTGGAAGGTGATTTGCATACTAAAGAAAGTTGTCATAATTCATAGCCTTTCTCAGTGCTCAGTGACCTAGCCCTACTCTACTGAGCAGTAAGAGGTATAGTGCCACATATACCCTATAGGGTTTAGAAAAAATCCCACCACTCATAAATTGTGTACCACGAGTAGGTCAACTTATGTGTCCTTTGAAAAATACAATTCAAAGATAGCTATCATCATAATACCTTGTACTCGCACTCCATAACAAAATTATGGAATGCCAAACTCCCCTTTATTATGTAACTTGTTTCCACAAAAACCTTCAAATTCACCCTAGAAAGCCACTTTCTTAACAATCAAATCTGTGTTTGTGTCCAGAACTACAGACCATGATAAACAAATTCTAAGATTTTCTGATTAGTATGACTCTTTTCGATTTCAAGTAATAATGTGTAAATCCTCTGAACTTCATTGACTTTTCTACATCAGTTATGCCAATTGTTGTCTTGTGTCTATAATCATTATTAGGCTATATCCTAAACTTCCTGTATTGAAGTGCATAAATTAACTGTTTGTTATGAATGTATGTACAGTTTTTTTCCCTCCATACAATGAATGCCATTAAAATACTGTGCAAAAAAGTCCAAATAAGATAGCCAAGAGGTAACCTCAGCTTGACAACAGCCCCAGTGCAGGCAGTATATAAAACAAAGGCAATACTCCCTAACGGTCTGATGAAGCTTATGTGAAAGCGCTTACCTGATGTATATGAATTAAAACCGCAAATTGTTTTATATAGACAGAGTATTGCCTTTGTTTTATATACTGCCTGCACTGGAGCTGTTGTCAAGCTGTGGTTACCTCTTGGCTATCTTATTTGGATTTTTTTTGCATTTTATTCTTTGTGTGCCAAGAGGTATTTATTTCGTTGGGAGCCTTTTTATACTTTGACATTAAAATACTGTATTTGCACTACTAACACCTAACCAGAGTGTATAAAACTGTCTACTCTTGTGCATTACTAATCACTAGAAAATTGTACAAAATTTTTGTACACTGTTTAATTATTGTAAATATTATCTTGTAAAAATTCTGATCTGTAACTGGAACTTTTCTCTCCAGGCCTCCACTGAAAATTGGTTTCTGACCCAATGGACTTTCCCAGTCAACAAATGTCAATAAATAATAAATAAATAAATAAGGAAGACCTCATTACTGGTGATTAGCATATCTCTGTATTACACATTTTTATAACTAGCACTGCCAAACTTGTGAGTGATGTGGTGTTTAACCTGGCATCTCTTTCATCTCATTCATTGTGTTGACAAATGCACCCCCCCCACTCAAAAACACGCCTTCAGACACACACATACAAACATGTAAGACATATATATATATATATATATATATATATATATATATATATATATATATATATATATGTGTGTGTATCAATAACTGCTATGTGTTTGTGTGTGTATATTTCTGTTATGTGTAATAATATGTTTAACCACAAGATGAGAGTGATTTCTGTTGGACACTTATGGTAACTCGCTTGATGTAATTTCCGTTCCTTGAGCAGTGTGTTTTATGACATTAAAAAAGAAAGAAATAACTGTACCTTAGTTTACCCTGCAGTCAGGCTGTAAGCATCTATTTGCTATGCCCAGAAGAATTTTTTCTAACAGATTACTGGCCCAGACACCTAGACACCCTGGCACCAAGATACAACTAGCTAGAACAAATAAGTGCAAGATACAGCGACAGCTAAAGTAAGGAGAAAAACAGTAAAGATGGCTACTGACACGTCTTCAGCAAAGCTTTCAGTAGTGAATCTGACAAACCAGAACTACCAGAATTGGAAACGCAAGATGAGGATGCAACTAATAAGAGAAGGTTCATGGAGAACCCACGGATGAGTGGATAGAAAGCGACCAAAAAGCTCAGAGCATGATCTCCCTTTGCATAGATGATGATTAAATTATGCATATATGCAACTGGGAAACAGCTAAATAAAAGTAGGAGGAACTGCAAAAGATACAAAAGGTACATGAAAGAGCTAATCTCAGCAATAAACTCTGTTTAATTAGAAAACTATATCAGACCAGGATATGCAGGATTATATAAAGCATACCTTAGAAAAGTCTGAAAGGCTGAGACGTATTGAGGAGGATATAAAAGACTTTCACATTGCAGCACTTTTACTTAGTGCTCTATCTGAAAGTCATGAGACTCTTGTTACAGCACTTGATGCACTTCCAGATGAAGAAATGACATTACAGTATGTTAAGGCCAAACCTGTGGATGAATACAACCACAAGACAGAAAGCATAAACAGTGGAAGTATGTCCAGTACAGAGGCTGCTTTAAATATGAAAAACAGAAATAAAACAGTAATATACAGCCAGAAACACATAAATGCTTTGTCTGTAAAAAAAAAAAAAAAAAAAAAGCAGGACACTTAAAGGCAGATTGCAGAATCTGGAAAGCTAGAATGCAAACTGAAGCTAAATCACAACAAGCTAAGAATGTCAAGGAAGAATCGGGTGTCACTTCAAACACTGAGTATGCATTTGAGTCCAAATGTGGCACCTCATCTGTGCAGGCATGGTATGTTGACTCAGGATCTACAAGTCACATGACCAATGACAGACATTTCTTCACTCAACTCAATCCAAGCAAAACAGAAAAACATCACCATAGCTAATGGGCAGGTAATATTCAGAATGATTCAGAGATGGTTTTATTTACTGTCCTCTTTCTCAGAATATTACCAGAAAGATACACGTGAGAAATGTCCTGTATGTGCTTGATATTGAAAGTAACCTAGTGTCATTGAAGAAGCTTACAAACCAAGGCAATGTAGTGACTTTCCAAGGGGACAGTTGTGTTCTCAGAAATGGGGATTACTTACTCACAAAGGCCAAAATCACAGCTGAACTGCAGTGAAATGGTTAATACAACCAAAGAGAAAAAACATTCAAACTGCATTCACACTTGGTTCAGAAGTCCTGACACAATAAAGAGTCATTTACAGTAACTATGCAAGTAGTGTAAAAATTACTGTGATCAAATAATGAAATGTATCAGCTGCATTAAGGGAAACATGACAAGAAAGTCTATTCCAAAGCAAAGCAACAGCAGAGCTCAAAAACCTCTGGATGTAATTCAAGTCTTTGTGCAGTCCAATGAAAAACATGACTCAATGAAAGAAGAGGTGTTTTCTTAGTTTCATTGAGGATTACTCCAGGTACACCACCTTGTACCTGTTACACAACAAGCATGAAGTGCCAGCAAAGTTAGAACAGTATATAGCTAAAGTAAGTAACAATGTTGGCAGAATGCTCAGAGTGCTATGTACAGACATATCGTCTGAATATACAAGTGACACAAGCCATTCTCAGAAAACATAGGAATTATGTTCCAGACCACTGTACCATATAACCCAAAACAAAACGAGGTTGCAAAGAGAATGAAATGGACTCTGTGTGAGAGTGGTAAGGGGCATGCTTTTCGATGCTGATATGCCCACCAGATACTGGAGAAAGGCCATCATGGCTGCATGCTATCTCCAAAATTGCTTGCCAGGAAAAACAACAGAAAAAAACTCAGTAT